>NC_056747.1:462041485-462283985 GCF_019279795.1 Protopterus annectens | reverse complement strand
AGCGATGCATAAAGGCTGGGAGGTGGTCGCTAAAGGTATCAGGAATTTTGTCAGAATCGGTTATTTTATTTGGATCTGAGACTAGGATCCAATCTATAGTGGATCCGTGAGGGTTTATTTTGTTAGGTCGAGTGATGGAGAGGATTATTTGAGTGAAGTTACAGAGGTTAATGGATAGGGAGGGAGAGAGGCAATTGATTTTTGTCCAATCAATATTCACATCAAGGATATAAGGTTCATAGTTAATTTCAGTAGAGGCCCATAGGAAAATATTTTCGAGTGTAGAGATATTGTTACCAGGTGAGATATATAGGGCAATGATGCAGATATTTTTATGTTTATTTAGTTTTAGAATTCCGGCAGTTAGTTCAGTGTTCTGGAATTGAGGAATTGGAATTTGGAGGGGAATTAAGGTAAGAAGGCTGGAGTAGACAAGGGCAGTGCCTCCACCTTTTTTATTTAATCGGTCATTTCTGAGACAATGAAATCCAAAAGGCAGTAGCCGATGTCATCACGCACGCCCCTGTAGGCTGGTGATGCTTAGTGACTGACATCAGCCATAAATTTAAAGTGGTAAACTTCTAATACAAGGGGAAAAAAATGGGGAAATTCAGAAATTAAGGGGGCCACTCGGAAATTCGTGGCACCCCAATATTTTGCCCTTAAAACTGGTAAATACCGAGGAATTTGGTATGGTTGAGAGGTATGATCATGGGATCGGGAGTAAGCCATGAGCTAGTTGGAAACCTTGAGCTTTTGTAAAAGGCCGAGTTGGAACAGAGGATTGGTTTTGAACCCACCAGTACAAAATGAAGGTGAGACAAGACAACATCACATCAATATTTAAATCCAATGGGGGAGCAGGGTCCATTACCAGAGGTCTAAGTAAGTATATTCCTCTGAGAAAGGCTTTACAAAGTTTGAAAGATGCTAAAGCTGAATTATTTACTCCTATATGAAAATTAGAAATGGCTGCTAATCGTACTCTTACAGATGAGGAGCTCACCCCTTCATTGAAAATTGTAGCTAAAAAGTCAATAACTTTAGAAATCAGTACTGAAAAAGGGTCTAAATTCTTGTTATGTGACTCCCCCCCCAAAAAAATATTTTCCATTTATTTTTGTAAACCTTACTAGTGGAAGCTTTGTGGGATGATAATAGAATGTGATGGACAGGGGAGGAGAGCTTAGGCTGTCTACCAATCAATGGAACTGGAGAAACCATGCAGTCAACCTGAGGCCTGAAATGTCTGGATGAGTCATGTCTGTCAGGTGAGACAGTAGGTCTGGAATTGGATCTAGGATCCAGGGTGGACATAAAAGATGAGGCCAAAGGAAGGGAAACTAGATCTGACAAGGCCAGTAAGGGGCAATGAGAATAACTGTGCTCTTCAATGGAGATGCTTTCTGAGGAAATTTGGGAATGAGGAGTAATGGGGGGAGTAAGCATAAAGGAGACCAGAGGGCCAAGTTTGAAGCAGACCATCTCTTGGGGACTCCTCCACTGGAAAGATCAGGGCAAAGAACCTGATGCATTTGTTGTTGAGGGGAGATGCGGAGAGACTGCAGCATGGTTGGCACCATTGAAGGAAAATCCTCTCCACCATCTTCATGTCAAAAGACCACTCCTGAGACCTTTGCTTAACTTGTCTGCAATCATGTTGGACTTCCCTGGGATGTGCATTCCTATTAGAAACCAACTGGATGAGACTACCCACTGCCATACTCTCACAGCTTCTCAACAAAGAGGGCAAGATCTGGTTTCCCCTTGACTGTTGATGTACCAAACTACTGACGTATTGTCTCTCTGAATCACAATAGTCCCAGTTGGGAGAGTGTCTTGGAAGGCCTGAAACACTAAGAGCAATGCTCTCAGGGCACTGATATGCATGTTGGCCTCTTTGGGAGACCATGTGCTTTGGACTGTCCTTCTCAAGAAAATGCCACCCACCCAATCTGAGAAGCATCCATGGTCACTGTGGCCATGGGCTGAGCGAGAATGAAGGGACAGCCTTCTTGTATTTGATTAGAATAGATCCACCACAAAATGTAGTTTTAATTTGACTGGAAAGAGGTTGATGGAGAACAGACCACTGAGTTGCTAGTGTCCATTGGAGGATCCTCATATGGTACCTCTCTAGAGGTACAATAGTGATTGCCACTGACATGGATCCCAAATTCTTGAAGTATCAGACAAGCTGAAAGAGAAAAGCTTTGAATGATCTTTTTGACCTGGAAGTGAAATGTCTGGATCCAGGACAGAGGAAGAGAAGCTAATTGAGTGGTCATATTGAACAGAGCACCGATGAACTGCAATATCTGAGTTGGCTTGAGCTGAGATTTGTTATAGTTGACAGAGATCCCTGGACGAGATCATAATTAGAGTAAGTAGTCCTGAGCTTGAATTAGATGATGCCTGGTCGGGGCGGTTATGAGCCAGTCATCTAAATATGGAAACACAGAGACTCCCTACAGTCTCAAGTGAGCTGCAACTACTGCCATGCATTTGGTAAACACCCTGGGGCTATGATAAGACTAAAGGGCAGTGCTTTGAATTGGCAATGACTGACTCCCAACTGGAAGTGTAGATATCTCTTGGACTGTCTGTTTATTTTTATATGATAGCCTGTATCCTGAAGATCTAATGAGCACATCCAGTCATCCTTGCACAGAAAAGGCAGAATGGACTGAATCGTGACCATCCAGACCTTTGTATACTGAACTGATCAATTTAGTTTTCTGAGCTCCAAGATTGGTCTCCAGTCCCGTTTCCCTTTGCACTAAAAAGAATCTTGAATAAGTTCTGGACTCTTTCTGGTCTAAGGATGACTTTTTTCTAGCAGTTTGCTTATTTTTAGTGCTGCTGCTTCCCTCTGATTGGATGGAACATCAGACATTCTGTTTGATATCAGCAGGGGTGGATGGGAAAATGGTATTATATAACCTCTGGATATTATCCTCTGCACCCATGAAGCTTTTGTAATTTCTAAACAGACTCTCTGGTGCAGGGATAGATGATCCCCGACTGTCTCTAGAGATGGACAGTTGGGCATTCTTTCAGGAGTGCTAATAAGATCCGAAAGAGAACGTGTCTCTAGATCCCAGGTTATGCAGACTACGTCTGTCCTGGGGACAGTGTCTTCTATTAGAGTTCATCCCTGTGCCCCCTGGGTTAACTGTCTCCACATGAATCATAAAAGGGACCCTTGGATTTTCTGAACTGCATTTCCATCCACCTCATTGGTTCCTAGAAAAGGTCCGTTGAGCGGTTGAAAAATGTACACCCTCAGCAGTCAGGGTTTTTCCTTCCTGCTCTTACCTAGAGAGTGTAACTTTAACTTTGGGGCCAAATAAGGAACTTCCATCAAAAGGAGCACTGACAAAGGAAGATTTGAAGGGTTCCACAAATTCACACAAGTGCATCCAGGCATGTCTCCTGATGGAAATGCCTGAACCCTCTGCCCATGAGGTGGCTTTAGCCACGTGTGAGATAAGCCTCATTGACAAATTTGAAATGGTTTGAAGGGTAGCCAACTGCAAAGATATAGTACTCCCTACCTTGGAGGATGTGCTCCCAAAATGAGACTTGGAAAGCTCTTTAATCAAATCTCTCTAAAGTCTTACATAATTTGCCAAGTAATTTAGTGACCTAATAACAAAGGTCACTGAAGCACAGACATGCTTCCCAAATCTGTCCAGCTCCCTCGACTCCCTATTAAGGGAGTGGACAGAGGAAATCTGTTCTGCCAGTTCCTTCTTTGTGGCTGCTGCTACAACCATGGCATCAGTGGGTACTCCCTTACTACAATATGTTATATCCTTAGGTGGTGCCAGGATACTATCTGGTCTCCTAGGAATAGGCTCGGTCATGTCAGGCTCCTTCCATGCTCAGTGGGAGATGAAATCAATGAGTTCATTGGCAGGTAGAGTCACAGAGGAAGTAGATGGGCCAGTAAAAAAAGCCTCCAGGAACACCAGCTCCTTTTAGGAAGGATCATTGGGGGACCTCCACTCGTTTGTTTTAAGTGTTCTAAGATGTCTCCAAATGAGATGTCTTCAGGTAGTGATCTGGGGTATCCTTTCCCTTCATCAAAGTCATCATCCTCTATGGCAGACTTTTGTGGAGAGTCTAAGTGCCTCCTTTTACACTTCCTCTTCCTAGGAACTTTTTCGGTGGGATGCTCCAGACAATATGTCAGAAGAGATTACTATATCCTGCTGGGTGGTCTAGAGGCTGGTTTGGGATCGCTGCCCCATTGGCACAGCTGACTGAGGCGCTGGATGCAAAGTTGAAGTTGAATGGAACTGGGTAGTCACAGCTGAAAAGGGAAGAGAAGTCAGAACTCTGGGAACAGAGAAAGCTCTCTCTACTACATCGAATGCAAAATGCCTCTGAGAAAAAGTCACCAATGAATCTGATAAGGCATGCTTATAGACCATTGGCTCCCTCTTCCTCGAAGGCAAACTACTTGAGGAAGAAGTTAGAACTGAACTATCTATGGCTGAAGCTTTGAGGGGCAGAGATAGCTCCAACAGCTTCAGAGTTGACTCCAGCACTCCACAGCCAGTGCCAAAGACACCATCAGAGTTGAAGGTGCCAACATCTTCAGATCTGAGGTGGACAATGTAATGACAGGTTGTACTGCCAGCTATGTCAGCAGAAGTATGGCAGTGGATGTATGACTTGTGCCAGCACAGCTAGTTGAATTTTGTAAATAATTATATGTCATTTGTATATCAAACTGATTTATACAGATGCTTGTGCTGAAAATGTATTTGTGACGTTTGTTTGTGTTAAAATGCATCAACAGTGCACCCTGCTGGAGGATATTGGGACAGCAGAGGTTAATCAGCTAGCTTATGTCAAGAAAAATAAGGGAAACGTAAATGAGCTGTTAAACCATTAAAATGGCACAACACAGTGCTGAACAGGACTGGAGATGGTGGGTCTGGAAGAAGCTTTTGTTCATTAGCTCAGTAAAAAGAGGGGAAGCCCTAGACACTGCCATGAATATTTAGATGTGTTTTGTAGCTATCTGTGCTAAATTGCTGTCTCAGCTTCAAAGGGGGAAACTGTGAGTACCTACAGTCAGGTGACCAGATGAGGTCATTCTGCAAGTCATCTTGGATATTATATTTTACAGGGAGTAATCTCGAAGTATTCTGTTTTGGGGAATCTAACTAGAAAGACTGCTCATGTATTTCATTGTGCCTTGCTCTATCAAGTAGGTTATTAGGGAATAGCAATTCTTCTAGATTCAGTCAGGAATACAGTGAAGCTTAATTTAGAGATTGTTCTTTATTTGTATGAGTCTGTCTATTAAAGTTATTTTCAATACTTCCTGTGATTTGAACTCTGTGGTTTACTGTAAATATATATTTAGCATTCTCTTGTTCTTTTATTATTTATCATTAAATATATTTAAAATTTTCATTGTGGCTTGTCTTTTTAGAAAATATTTAAGCTTTGAGAGTATTTGCATGTATTTATTTGGTGATAACTCTAGCCACTCCTGAAAGCCTTGCTGTTTGGTTAACATTACCATTTGTATTAATATTAACTTTATGCAGCATAACTGAATACCCTTTTATGAGCCTCATAGTAACTGACTGGTGGTAGTGAATCTACCTTATAGTCTGGGCAAAGTTGGAAGAGAGGGTAATCTGTGACAGCCTTTCCCAATTGTGTGTGTGAAAATTAAATCTCAAAGAGTGCGTGTGTCAGCTACTTGGGGCAGGGACACAAAGCACTGGTTTCACAGTGACAGTGGGAAGTTTTACTGGGGACCTGGGGAGAGGAAGATAGAGACATCCAGAACCCGGGCTGAGTGTGTGCCCTGTGTGCTCTTAAGGGAAACTGTGCTTGATGCAGAGAGGTCTGCATATGGAAATACTGAGTATATCCATTTGTATTCCAAGTGCATATCCCTCTCCAGTATCAGTGGAGAGGATTCAGGCTCCTTGATTACTGGCTCAGCATAGGGACATCGCATATTGGTGGCACTGGTGGGCATCACAGATGGCTCCAGGGATTTTGGATCTGATGACTCCAAAACCAAAGGTCAGATTGGAGGAACCAGCAATGGGGAGTGGTACTGACAAGGGTCTCCTGACCCGATGCCATCAATGGTGGAAGAACTTCCATTTGAATCTTGCATCCTGAGGAACTTTCTCATCATATTGTCCACATCAGCTGTTGTCAAACTGTTGGAAGACCAAATGGATGAGTCTGTGGAAGATGGTCTTGAATGATGTCTCAGCGATTAATCCAAAAAGGGAGAAGGGAGCTGAGAAGAGATCGGATCCAGCAGGAGTTGATGTGACTGAATTTGAGGAGACTTTTCCAATCTAGGTCTTGGATCTGAAGTGGTGAGATCCAATGTTTTTGCTATTTTGACTGGGGGTTCAGATATTAATGCTACAGAGGTAGATGGATCCAGAGATCTTTTTCTTGATTCTTGAGAGACAGAATTTCTATTTTTATCAACTGTTTGGGGGTTTGAGCTCCAGCGGCTGTTGAAGCAGGTTTGGAGGGTAGCAAACCTCTAAGAATTAACTTAGTTTTCCTATATTTCAAGGCCTGTGAATTAAATACCTTACATATCTCACAGTCAGAATCAAGATGAGATGAGTCTAAGCAATAGACGCACTTCGAGTGAGCATCCAAATTTGGAATTTTATGGTCACAGGCCACACACTTTTTGAAACCTGAGGGTTTCTCAGACATAATTAAAGTTCAATAGGGAAAACCACTAAGCAATTTTTTTTATATATAGATACTAGAAAAAAAAGGGAGAAATAAAGAGAGAAATACTAACAATGGTAATATGGGTACTGAAATGTATGAAAGAAATACCAAAAATAAGTTATGTACTTACCATAATGCTCCATCTGTGTTGCCTGTCTTCATTTATCCTTGACAGATAGGTCCGGCTCCATTATCGGGACAGACTCAGACGTTACTACAGCTCGTGCCAGCCAAAAACTCTCAAGCTTCACTTCTACCCACAATCCCTGTCTCACAATTACCTCAGATCAAGTTTGCAGAAAAGTACACAGACACGACACACACACACATATATGTGTATATATATATATATATATATATATATATATATATATATATGTATATATATATATATTTTTTTATCTATATCTATATATATATATATATATATATATATATATATATATATATATATATACACACAACACAGATGGAACATTATGGTGAGTACATAAATTCATCTGATGTCAATCTTCATTTTATCATTGACAGATGGGACAGAGTCCCCAACTACCAAAAATCTTTGGTGGACTCACAGAAGGATATTCCTGAGCATTATAAAACCAAAGGATGCTCTTCCTCTAGAGACCAAGTCCAATTTGTAATGAGTAATAAAAGTATGGGGAGAAGCCCAAGTAGCTACTACACGTATCTCATCCATCGAAGCTCTAGATTGAAAATCTGCCGAGGTGGCTATAGATGTTGTATAATGTGCTTCCATGGGTCTAGGTAAGGTTAATTTATTCTTATAAATAAATGAAATGCACTCTTTCAGCCATTTGGACAAAGTTACCTTGCTGACTGGCTTACCCAACTTTGCACTGGAAAAAGAAACAAATTGTTGATTTGATTTTCGAATGTCTTTTGTTTTGTTAAGATAGAAATGTAATGGTCTATGAACATCAACATTCACCTTTGTTAGAACAGTTTGGAGAAGAAACTGGTAAATTAATCATTTGATTCATTTAGGTATTGTGACTACCTTGGGTAGAAAGGAGGGATTTGTTCATAAAGAAACTCTATCCTTGTGGAAAATCAGATAAGGAGGTTCAGATGACAAGGCCTGGATCCCTGAAATACTTCTGGCTGAGGTAATGGCTATCAAAAACAGTGTCTTCCAAGACAAAAACTTCAGATTACATTCCACAGAGGGCTCAAAAGGAGAATGTATTATGACCTGTAACACTAAGTTCATATCCCAAGGAGGTGTAGGATCTTTGAAAGGGGGTTTCAACAGAAGAGTGCCTCTTAGGAATAATTTACAAAGTCTATGACAGGCTAAAGTTCTTTCTTCCAAGCCATCATGGAAATTAGAAATTGCAGCTAATTGTAATCTGATAGTAGAAGGGGAAGCTCCAGCATGGAAAAGAGAGGCTAAAAAGTCTAAAATGTGCTCTGTAGAAGCAGAAAAGGGATTAATATGTTTTGCATGGACCCAAATTGTAAATGTCTTCCATTTGCTAGAGTACAGTTTACAAGATAAATCCGAAATAGGGTAAACTTTAACCCTCTCTCCTTTATCTCATCCCTTCGAAAATGTGACTGGACACCACTAAAGTCCTCAGTCTGGATGCAGCTGTCCACTTCTTCAATAGCACCTTCCTAAACATCCTAAACAGACATGCCCCCATAAGAAATGCCAGAGTCAAAACACAGTACTCCCCTTGGCTATAAAAAAGCACCAGGGCACTAATGAAAATCAGAGATAAGGCCTGGGAATACTGGTGCTTAACAACACCCCCCCCCCCCCAGACAGTCATTCATTGAGTTGCACAATAAGGTCAAAATGCAAATAAAAGAAGATAAAACTCAATATTATCAGTCTGCTTTAAACTCCTCCCATCCCGACACTAAGCAGTTCTAGTCCATAATAAACTCCATTCTTCACTCAGGTAAAGTAGGCACCCCCCACCTACCACTCCCCCTTCCTTCAGCAGTATTGCTGACTCATTCAATAAACACTTTACTGAAACCATTTTGTCTCTGTCTAAACAACACAGCCTTCTATCCACCCTCCCTACATCAAAACCATATACTCTGCCCATAGTCTTTTCTTTTCATCAGTACCTACCTCCTATATAAAAAAAGTCTATTGAAACTTAAGCCTACAAAACTTGCAACTGACTATCTCCCCTCTGAATACCTAAAAGTAGAAGCAGAAACCCTAGCTTATCCAGTCTCTATCTTAATTAATCTGTCCTTATTAGAAAGCTATGTCCCCACACTGCTGCAAATATCCCACATCATTCCTCTCCATAAAAGTGGCTCCTGCACTGAACTTTCCAATTACCGCCCCATAGCCATCCTTTCTCCACTTTCCAAGATACTTGAGAAATGCATCCATTCTCAAGTCTTAGACTACCTCTCAGCTAATAACCTCCTTTCCAGCACCCAGCATGGCTTCAGGCCTTACCACAGCACAACTACTGCCTTGTTCTTTATCACTAATGCTATCCTTCATCATAAAAATAATGGCCTGTTCTCCTCTACTATATTTCTGGATCTATCCAAGGCTTTTGACATGGTATCACACAAACTACTAATCTCTGTCCTCACTAACGTATCCTTTTCCCAATCAACTACTAATTGGTTTCACAGCTATCTAACTGGCCGCCAACAATCAGTTGTCTGGCATAATGACCTATCTCCTTGACTTCCTGTAACACTCGGTGTTCCCAAGGCTCTGTCCTTGGTCCCCTACTATTCTCATTCTTCACCAATGATCTATTCACAGCCACCAAGCATGCTTCTCTTATACAGTATGCAGATGACTCCACCATCATCTGCTCAGCCCCACCTATACCTGAACTTCACAAGATCACACAGGAAGCCTTTTCATCTGTAGAAAGCTGGCTATCTAATGCCCAGTTATTACTTAACCCAAGCAAGACTAAACTCCTTATCTTCCAACCCACTAAATCTATCCCAGTTATCCCCCAATTTAATATTCTAGCCAAAGACATCATCTTCCCAACAGAACACACCAAACTACTTGGTGCTGACACTGATAACAATCTCAGATTTGACACTCACATTTCTCTTACCATAAAAAAGGTTCACAAAAAACTAGGTGCATTGTACAGAAACAAACAATTCCTCACCAAGACAGCTGGAATTTCTGCTGCCAGTTCCTACCTCATCTCCACTTTACTCTACGCCTCTCCTTTACTTACCTATTTTAGACAAACAAACCTAAACAAGTTTGAGGCCTGCTACAATAAAATTGCTAAGTTTGCCACTGGTGCATCCTATCATAGCCACCACTGTATCTCACTTAGAAAACTTGACTGGCTTGAACTCCCTCAGCTTCTTCACCTGAATCAACTCTCTCTCACCTACAATTAGCAAACCATCCTCTTAAAGTCTCATCCCTTCAAAACCATCTTCAGCCCTACTGCTCCACTAGACCACTATGCTCCAGCAGCAAAAATCTACTTCTAGTGAACAAACCCAAGAACTCAGCAGGAGAATCATTATTCTCCTGCGTCATATCCAGATTATGGAACAATCTCCCCCCTCTATAACCATGCTACCTTCTTGCAATCACTTCAAGACTGCACTAAAAACTCACTTAAAAAGTCTCTGGTTATAGCCATGCACCAATCCCGACTAGTAACCCTCCTTTATACCTCCCCTTCCCTTCCCCTCCCCTAGCCACCCTGCCTCACACAGTCTGATCATTGCATTCCTTCTCTGCAGGCTCTGGCTCACCCTTTACCCTCCCCTTCCGTCCTCATCCAATCTCTCAGACCTATTGTAACATGCTTAATTACCTCCCTTCATCTCAACTTCAAATACATATCCAACTGACTTACACCTAGCTTCCTCTCATTACCACTTATGCTACTCACTCAGTCAAGTCCTCTCTTACTCCTCTGTCTTCCCCTTCCATCCCATTAGCCCTTCTAGCTTGTTACACCTTTATGTGGAGCATCTGCCTGATATCTGTTTGAGTTTAGTGCAATATCTGTATATAAGATTTAGGTATACAAGTTTAGAACAGTATCAGTTTGAGCTTAGTACTATCTGTATATACATCCTAGCTTTATTCCTAGCCTCTAGCTAACTATTGGTATATCTGTTCATTACTATGTTTCATATTGTATGTCTATCTAATGTTTGTTGCAGTATGGATTATTTGCTATATTATGTACATTCAGTTTTTCATGTTCTCTGCTGCTCATTTATTGCTCTGTGGAGCTTTTCTTCCCTGGCCTCAGCTGAGAAAGGAATTTCCTGGTAAACAAATGTAAATAAATAAATTAAATAAACAAATAAAATGGAAGTTTTATGAGCCAATAAGAGGATGTGACATACTGAGGAGGAAATATTAGGATGCCTGGCAACTAATGGAATTGGAGGAACCATGCTGTCAGCTTGAGGTTCAAAATGTCTGGGTGAACAAGTCCATCTGGATAGGACAGAAGTTCTGGAACCAGATCCAGAATTCAAGGTTGCCAAATCAGGTAAGGCCAAAGGAAGGGGAACCAAATCTGTTGAGGCCAAAAGGGTGCAATGAGGATTACTGTGCTTTTCAACCTGAGTACTTTCTGTAAGAATTTTGGAATTAGAGGTATCAGGAGAAAGGTGTACAGGAGACCGAGGGGCCAATTGTGGAGGAGAGCATCTCTGGGTGACTTCCCTGTAGGGGGAATCATGGTGAAGTAATTGCTGCACTTGCTGTTTAGGAAGAAGCAAACAGGTGACAGTGAGGTCGACCCCATTGACAGAAGATCATTTTCACCACTTCTGGACTGAGAGACCACTCGTGAGGCTGAAGGATACATCTGCTCAGCTTGTCTACAATCACACTGGAACTCCACAGAATGTGCATTGCTATTAGAAAGCAGCTGGAAGAGATTGCCCCCTGCCAAACTCTGATGGCTTCTCGATAAAGGGGATAAGACTCGGTTCCTCCCCACTTGTTGATATACCAAACTACTGACATATTGTCTGTTTGAATTGCAATTGTTCCCTGAGGAAGAGCTGTCTTAAAGGCCTGCAATGTTAGAAGCACCACTCTTATCTCTATCTCCAGGACATTGATATGCAAGTCGGCCTCTAATGGTGACCAAGTACCTTGGACAGTCTTGCCCAGAAAATGCTCCCCCCACTACATCTGGGAGGCATCCGTGGTCACTATGTCTGTGGGCTCTAGAAGAACAAAGGTGCAACCCTGGAGAATTTGTTCAGAATCCATACACCCTAGAAGATCACTCTTGCAATAACTGATGATCAGAATTTGGTCTGATAAGGGTTAGTGAAGGACAGATGACTGAGAAGCTAGCAGCCATTGCAGAATTCTCATATGAAACCTGGCTAGAGGTACTGGAGCTACTGATGCTGCCATCAACCTTAGAGTTTGCAAAACTAGTTGAGCAGGAACCCTCTTTCTGTAGATTCTCTTTTAAACTTGTACCATTATTCTTTGAATTCTCTCTGGAGGAAGAGATGCTAGAGTTGTCTCCATATTTAGTGCAGCCCCAATAAATCCTAAATTTTTCATTGGCGTCAAATGTGATTTCTTAAGATTTATTGTAATCTCCAGATGGGCACAAGTATTGAGTGCATAATTTCTGGCTACTATCAACTGATGCCAGGTTGCAATGGTTATGAGCCAGTCGTCCAAGTACAGAAACTCCCGGTATCTTTGCAGTCTCAGTTGAGCTGCTACCACTGCCATGCATTTGGTAAACAACCTAGGGGATGTGGTGAGACCAAAAGGCATTACTCGGAATTGGTAATGACTGGCTCCCAGATGAAAGTGGAGAAACTTCCTGGAGTGTTTGTCCACTTTAATACACATCCTGAAGATCTATCTAGCACATCCAGTCATCTTTCTTCAGAAAAGGAAGAATTGACTGTACCATGACCATCCACAACTTTGTTTGCCAAACTGATTTGTTTAGCACCCTGAGAATCAAAATCAGTCTCCAGTCCCCTGGCTTTTTTGGCACTAAAAACAATCTTGAGGAAGTTCTGGATCCTTTCTGCTTTGGCAGGACTTTGTGGATGACTGTTTTGTCCAGTAGTGTTTGACATTTATGCACTGCTGAATCCCTGTGATTGGGTGAAACATCACAGATTTTCTTGTGTACAGGGGAAGGATGAGAAAAGGGAATTATATAGCCTCTGGGTACAATCCGTTGCACCCAGGAATCTGTTATGTTTAGCCAGGTGTTTAGGTGCACGGACAAGTGTCCCCTGACTGCCTCCAGAGGAAGACAATTAGGCCTCACTTCAGGAGTGCTAAAAAGGCTTCTGTGGAAAGGAATCCCTGAAGCCCTGGATTTGCAGACCACCTCTGCAGCAAGGGCACTGTTTTCCATTTTGTATCCCCCTCTGCCCCTGGGGGAACTCCCTGGATGTGTGTCTTGGAAAGGGCCTTGTGATTTTTTGAACCAAATTTTTCTACCACTCCTCTGGTTCCTAGAAAAGGACCTTTGGTGTGGGTGAAGAAACATATGGCCACAGCAAAAAGGATCTTACCATCCTTCTCACACCTGGATAAAGTCTTTTTTTTACTTTTGGGCCAAACAAGGATGCTCTGTCAAAGGGAGCATTGATGAAGGAAGACTTGAATGGTTCCACAAAGTCACATAGGTGCATCCAGGTGTGTCTCCTTATGGCTACACCTGTACCTGCTGCTCTGAAAGTCCCTTCAGCTGTATGTGCAATTAGCCTCATGGATGAAATAGACACAGACTCCAGGGTGGCTGGCTGGGAAGCTACTTTCTCTTGGACTTCCTCAGCTACAGCACCCACCAGAGTATCTGACAATTCCGTAATCAGATCCTGCTGAAGTCTTGTAAAGTGTGCCAAGAAGTTCAAAGTCCTTATAGTGAAGGTCGATGAAGCCTAGACCCATTTCCCAAATCTATCCATAGCCTGAGACTCCCTGTTGAGTGGACTGATAGATGAACTCTCCTCAGTGAGTTCCTTTTTTGTGGCAGCCACTATGACCATAGCATCCACAGCTAACCCCTTGGCCCAGAACTGTTTATCTTCAGGGGCAGATAATATTTTGTCAGGTCTCTTTGGGATGGGTTCAGTGGTGCCCTGAGTCTTCCACGCCCACTGTAAAATCAACTGCAGATGCTGAAAGCCTTCAGGTAAACAGATTCCTCTGAGGAAGGGTTTAGGGACTTCCAGCCAACCCTTTGTTTTAAAATTTCTAGGATCTCTCCAAAGGTGACATCTTCAGATGGTGACCATGGGGACCCATCCCCCACATCAAAATCTGTGTCCTCAGTGACTATTGGGGAAATCTGTTTCCTTTTGCACTTCTTTTTCTCAGGGACCTCCTCAGAGGGATAATCTGGGGAGGTGTCAGAAAATGACAGAACCTGAGTCTGAGAAACCTTAGATTTCAGTGCCCACTGTCCCAGTGGAGAGGCAGGTGGAATAACAGAGCTAGAGGCAGGTACCTGTTCTGAGGGGGAAGGGAAGGTACTGACTGAGTCACTGTGAAAGGGCCTTCTCCATTGCCTCTAAGGCTGGCCCCCCAAAGAGGGAAGGGATACCGGAACAGAGATAGACTGCTTGGGACAAGGGCCACTCCCTGCTCTAAAGAACTAACCCTCGAGACAAAAGGTAGAACCCAGCTAACTCAAGACGAAGCCCCGAGGAGCAGGGATGGCTCTGAAAAAACTGGAGTCGAGTCCTGCCCCCCCCCCCCCGGAACCAACAAGGTAGCTATGGCTCTGAGAGGTCTCCTATTCCAAAGACACTGAAGAGCTCAGGGGATTACTGGTTCTGAAGATGTGAAGAAGCTCACCACCAAAAGGGTCTATAGATGGTGAATAGGAAGTCCTTGGAAAATCTCCTTAGAATCAGGAATTTTTCTCATGGTAGGTGTAGATCAATATGTATGTATGCCTTTAAGAAGCTTTCTAGGGACTTGCATAAGTGTATAAATACTGAGCACGTTTGCGCCCGACTGCCATTTTGTAGTAAACTGTTGAGATGCAAGCATTTATGTCTGTGTAGTCTGCCAGTTAATCAGTTCATTTATATTTTGTAATGCTGCTACCCATCTTGATGTGTTTCTACATAATAAAATATAAACAAACTATCCCACCTTTTCATATGCTGCAGTCCTCTTGCAAGTGAACAGGATCCAAGCAATAGATGCAAAGGGAATAGAAATCAGATGATGGAATTTTGTGGCCGCACGTCTGGCATTTTTTAAAGCCAGAAGGGATCTCAGCGATGTCAAAATAAATATGGCTGGAAGACAGTCACTCACACACTCACTCACACAGAAAGCTTAAGAAAGAAGAAGAGAAGAAGAGAAAATATATTTTTTTCTTTTGTAAGAGAAAGAAAGTGAAGGGGAAAAACTCTCAATGATTGTTAAAGAAAGTACACTAGCGTGTACAGGGAAAAAATATCAACAATGATATTTAAGGTTACACTACATGTAAGAAATAAGGGGAAAAGAGAGGTGAAATATTAATGTATAGGGTAGAGGATCAATTAAGAAAGAAAGAAAGAGAGAGAAATCTCTAAGAAATGAAATGAAAATTTACCTTAACCCTCTGAAACTCGAGAGCACTGGTAAAACGTGACCATTTCAAAAAAGCTGCAAACGAAATCTGAGGTAACTGAGAGAGAGGGACTGTGGATAGATATGAAGCTCGAGAGTTTTTGGCTGGCACATGCTGTAGTAATGACCGAGTCATTTCCAATATCAGAACTGAACCCATCTGTCAAAGATAAAATGAAGACTGACAACATCAGGTCAAGAGCATTTAAGAAATACTCAAAAAAGAGTACAAAGGATATAAGATTTTATCTTTAAGGATATAAGTATTATAAAAAAATGGAGGAAGAGCAAAAACAAAGTGTACAATATAATAAATAATTCTAACTAACTCTTAATAAATTAATGCTAGTCCGAGAGTTATCAGCAACTACTTCTGTACGCTAAGGCAAGAAACAAGATCTGAGGTATGTTAGATGACTGGAGCATTATGGGTAAAGGGAGGAACTCCAGAGTTTCAGTGTTCCATAAGCAGAAAGAAGCGGCCAAGACAGATCTGATGGTCGGATCCAAACCCCAACAGTTGAGGAATTAATGAAAATGACATCAAACTGTTCATTTACACCAAGGAAGGCAATTTCACAAAAAAAGGTGGGAAATCCTTTTGAGATGTGAAAAAATATAACATACTGCTTTTGAACAATCACGGTAATCACACTGATGACCGCTATGAATAAATTACCAATATTTAAATATTATATGGACATTTTGAAGGAAAAGTTGTGTGCCAACATTTAGCACATCAAATATAAGGCTGCAATTTCCAAAAGTATTCCAAATGAAATCTCAAGGAGAAGCCACTTGTTTTTGAGGTAGACAAATATGCAATACCCCTTTCAAAAACTGTTTTCCTGGAACAAGATAAAAAGGGGGATCTAAAAGCAGACAAATAGAAATGGCAGAAAGATTAATGTTGAGATGAGTAAAAAAGGCCAAATTTGAGCAATTAACATAGATACTAGAAAACCAGTGGGGCCTTTGCCGGTGGATGGGTCCTGCTTTTTCTTGTGACACCAATTAGAAAATCTCTTCTATTTGACTTAACCAGATTTCTAGCCACCTTTAATACCTGATGCACATCCTCAGAGAAAATGTGCCTATGTGTGATCAAATGGTATCATCCAATTAGTCATACGTAAGTTCTGCAGGCTGAGGTGGATCAATAATTACTTGTCCAGTGTGAATAGATCCATTGTGTGGGAAAGTTTGACATAATTGCCCTTGGCCCACCTTATTTTAAAAGAGAACCAATGCTGTCTGGGCCAAAAGGGAGTTATCAGTATGACTGCTAGACAGCCCTTTTAGATCTTTAAAAGAGCACTTTTTTAAAGAAAAGGGGGGGGGAGGCTTATAGGAACATTCCCACCAACGGGAAGGAAAAAGCATCTATCTTCCAAGCTTTTTTGCAATGTGTCTTGGAGCAGAATTTGTTTAGCTGTTTATTGAGAATGGAAACAAACACATCTACTTCAGGAGTCCCCACAGCTGTGTAATTTTCTGGAAATCTTTGGGTATAGGATCCATTTGTGAGAATTTGTTCTATATCCTCTCTCCCTCACTACAGCTCTACTGCTACTCAGAGTTACCTAGCCTACTCTTGCTGTAAATGGCTTAATATTTCATTGCACCATCGCAGATATAATATGTAGAAATCTATGTATTCTCAATGTACTCAATTGATATGGTACAGTCTTGACAGATGTCTAGTAATTTTCTCTTTAATTGTTTATGACTGATGTGATTCAGTCTTGATGTCTGGTAATTTTCTCACGGTACTTAAGTATTATCGCAACCAGATTTTTGCGGTAATGCTGGTTGCTTCTTGTTGTGTCAAGTAGTACCAATAAAGTATTAAAAAGCTCAGAAACATGTTTTCTTTAAAGCTTTTTGTTTTTAGGAAACTTTTATCATTTAAATGGCTGAAAAAATAAGTTTTGAAAATAGGTTTCCCTTTTACCGCCAGCATCTCATGTCAGTTAAGCAAGTCCCATGCTACTTCAAATGCGTTAAGCAATCCACATCTTCTGAGCTTCCTACACAGAAAAACATTACAACAGGGACTTAGCAATCCACATCTCTTGAGCTGTAACACATAGGAAAATTAATAACACTCAAGCAGCCTTTTCCCTGAGAATAGAAGCATCACAACATAAAAGCAAAGCAGTACTGTCTACTTCTTACAAACTTTTGCAAACCCTTTCTTATTTTTCCTGACAAGCTTCTATTCTAAAGTTTCTTCAAAACTGTTTGTAAAGCTATAAGAAATAGTTTACCTAAAATAAATTGCATGTCCACAATACGAAAGCAGCTAATTCATTTGACCTATGCGTGTGTATAACATCGTACCCTAACTCCCACATGCTTAGTAAATGTTAATTTTTGTGGAGCTTTTCTCCCCAGGCCTCCACTGAAAAGGACTTGTATCCAGTCTGACTTTCCCTGTAAACAAATCTTAAATAAATAAATAATATAATATAATATAATATAATATAATATAATATAATATAATATAATATAATATAATATAATATAATATATAAATATCTAATCAACATTCATGCCACCCTGTTCTTCTCTGGTGGTATTTAAGGAGAAAGACTGTGCTAAAAGTTTGAATTTCCCAAGCTACCATGGTTAGGTTGCATAGGGGTAAGAGCTGCCCCCCCCCCTCTTTTATGTACCACATCACAGTTGTGCTGGCTATGATTATCAGAAGAGGTCCTAGACTCCAAAAATCATTCAAGGTTCTTAATGCATTTACCAAGGCTAAGATTTACTTGATGTTGATGTGTTTTTTTCCTTGAAGTTATTGTCCAATCCCCATTGTACTTTGCTGCCCTTGCAAAGTCTGATGCATCTATTACAGACGGAGAAGTGTTGGGTGGATAGTATTAGACTGGATTCAATGAAGTCTGATTCATTTAGCATATGCACTCCTTCCTGACCCACAAGAGAACATGGCTAGGATAATAATGAAGGTGCTGGCACTGAGTCCACACTGACTAGAAAAAAACACTGTATTTTTTTCTGTGCAGTTTGACTAGTAGAAGTATTAAGATAGTGGAGCCACGTGCACCACAAACCTGAGACAATCCTTTGTAGTTGTCATAATTTGGTGAGAAACTCCAGGTAAGTACAGTTGTGTAAGTAAACTTACCATAACAGTAGATGTTCTAATGATCACTGCTGCAGTAGCCTTAGCTACATGGGTTATATCTGCATAGGATATAGCTTCCAAAGGTTCAGGGCACCTTCTATGTGCCCAAGCATACCCAAACCATCAGTTATCTCGAGCTGAGCTAGCTAAAAAGACAGATTTGGGCACCAGGCCCTTCAGAGCTTTCATGCTAAAAGAAAGGAGGCTAAGCCCTGAAAGTACAATGCTAGGAACAGCAAAACATAAATAAATAAATGCCCACACCCTGTGAAAAACAACACACTAAAAAACAAGGAGGAAGTGGCTACTGCAGCAGTGAATATTAAAACATCTACTGTTAGGATAAATTTACTTACACAGCTGTACTGCATTAATCATACTGCTGCAGTAACCTTAACTATATGGGTAGATTACTCTAGCTTACTAAATTTGGGAGATGGAAGAAGAGTCCAGGAGCCCTGGGAAATGGTCATAGCAAACCCTGATTTTGACCTAGAGAAGGAATCAAACTTTTGGTGCTTTGTTAAAGTATGTACAGAGGACCAAGTAGCAGCTTCTGGAATACGTGTAGAATCCAATCCTTTCTAAAAGGCCATAAATGAAGTCAAGGCCTGGTGGCATGGGCCTTGACCCTACCTGGAATAATTTCATTGTGGTGAGTATAACAAAAGATAATAGCCTTAGAAAACTATTTAGAAATAGTCTTTTTTGACATAGGTTGTCCCTTCTTCTTACCCTCACAAGACAGGAACAATTGATCCAAAGATCTGAAAGTTTTAGTTCTGTCAAGGTAGTACCTGAGTTGTCTTGGACCTCCCTGTAACATTTCTCCCTCATTTTTAAGTTCAGGAAATAAAATAGGGAATTGGACAGTTTGACTTAAAGCAACTTGGATTTCACTTTAGGTGTAAAAGAAGGATTAGGTTCATAGGTTTATACTAGGTGATTAATGTTAAGAGATGAGTAAAAAGGACCTGATTTGAGCAATTCACATAGATACTAGAAAACCAGTGGGGCCTTTGCGGTGGATGGGTCCTGCTATTTCTTGTGACACCAATTAGAAAATCTCTTCTATTTGGCTTAACCAGATTTTCTAGCTGCCTTTAATACCTGATGCACATCCTCAGAGAAAATGTCTTTACAACCCAACCCAATTTTGTCCTACAGTTCCCTGGAGGATTCTATGGTGTAGTATATTAGTATGGAGGTGGCTAAGGCTTATGGGGGGTGGTTTAGTTGGGCATTAATTTAATTACTGTCAATACTGTTCATCAGAGGCATGAGGGCTAGACCTGGGGTGACTTTTTAATCTTCCCATCCAATGATCATGGTTTCATTTGATAGGGTCAGGCATGAACTTCATGCAGATGTGGAGCTTACTGCATCACGCAGGGACCCATTAAGACACATATCAGTGTCCCCAGCATGTTTTATTTATGTCACAGGCAAAGTTCAGGTCCTTGGATCTAGTGTTTCTGGTGCTGTTTGTTTTGTGGATTTGCAAGAGGTTCATCAGAGCTGAATCTGAGGATAGCTTAAATGTCAGGCATAGATTGCTTCTCAGTAACCTGTAGGAAACTGAGTACTGAGGTAGGCCCTTAAGGCAATCTGTGTAGGACAAAGTATTTATACCATGCATTTTCCCAGTGAGGAGCCTTTGATAGTGAACTGTTGCAAGTGCCTGGTTAGATACATGCCAAAGGGGGCACTGTATTCAGTGATGGGTCTGATAAGGGCTGAGTAGAGTAATATTATAACTTCCTTGAACCTGGATGCCACACCCTTGTTATTGAGTTGGGGACACAGAATGATGTTCTTACTATATCTTGGTTGGGTGTTGGTCAAAGGCCAAATTACTGTCTACATATGCTCTATAACCCTAACTATTGGGTTAACTCTTAGGAGTGTTTTATCGATGGAGTAATTAGCTTGGGTGGATGATTTCCTAAAGGGCACTATAATGCATTCCTTCACACTGTGTTTTAATCCATAGCTTTGGCACAAGCCATTTGTTTGTGTTGCAGCCTGCTGCAGGATGTTGATGTCATGGGGAGAGTCCATGATAGCTCCCAATTTACAGTCATCTGCAAACTTGGTGAGCCAGAAGTCTTTAACATTAGCCTTGACTTCTGAGAAGTAGATGCCAAACAGGAGTGGGCCCAATACAGAGCCCTAGGGCACTCTGCTGGTGACCAGTCTCCTGCTGGAGAGGGCGTCACCGATCCTGACTTCTTGAGTCCTGTCTGTGAGCCAGCCAGCAATCCACTAAGTTATACAGGGATTTATGCCTAGTTATAAGAGTTTGTCAACAATACTGGAGTAGGGTATTATACCAAATGTTTTGGCCAGGTCAAGGTAATTGATATATACCATTTTCATCTACACCATAGCCTTGGTGACCCTCTCCAAGAAATCTATCAGGTTGAGCAGGCAAGACCTTCCCTTAACAAAGCCAAACTAGGATGGGTCCAGTGTCTCTCTATGTTGCCAATGTCCTTGTGATCATTTCCATGGTAATTAATTCCATGTCTTTGCATAGTAAACTTACCAGACTGATGTGTCTGTAGTTCCCTAGGTCAGTTGATGGCCCACCCTTATAACTGCTGTCATCCTCCATTCACCTGGCACATAACTTGTTTAGAGGCTGTAGTTGGAAAGTGTCTCCAGTGGTCCTGCCAGGTTATATTTAGGCTTTTTAGGAGACAAACTTGGATATTGCTGGGGTCCACTGAAGCAGTGTTGTTGGCCTTAGTGATTGTCACCAGGACCTGTTGATAGCTGGGGGGGTATGCTAGAAAGGATTTCACAGGGGGTAGTGGGGGATGAAGTTAAAGCTAAATTTACCAGACAGTAGATTCATTATGTCACCTTGGTTATTGAAGCTTGTGCCATTTAGCACCATTTCGGCACACTACTGAGCGTTAGCTTTAAAGTTCCTAACATAGCTGAAGAAGGCCTTGAGATTGTCCTTAGCCTGGCTTATGTGTGTGTGTGGGTGTGTGTGTGTGGGGGTCTGGTATCCTGACATCATAACTGTCCTTGTTGGACTTTATTAGACCTCTTACCTTCTTATCTAGTTAAATCAGAGCTCTTTGTCTCTGTGAGAGTTGCTCTTTATGATTTTGACCATGGCTTTTTTTCTTTTGTTTTATACCCTGCTCAGGTAAGAACTCCACCAATGGGGTTTGTTTTTGGTGTTAGATTTGGGCTTACATCTGGTACATATGTCAACCTCAGTGCAGCTATTTACATGTTTGTACAATGTTTCTCTTTATAATCCAGCATTGGTAACTGTGTTCTCAGGGTTTGGGGGAGTCATGAATTTTGACAAACTGCTGCTTACTAGGATGTAGTTTGCTTTAGAATAGTCACTAACTGTTACAAGTTTAGTTGGGTTTTCCAGGTTGCATTTTATTTTGAGGCAGACAGCTCTGTGGTCAGATCTCATCTATGAGGATGAGACTGGTGTGGGGGAGGATGCAATGATCTCCCAGTCTAGTAAGTATTAGGTACAATATGTTTGATCCTCTGGTTGGAGTGTATACTATCTGGACCAGGGTGTTTGTGTTGATAAAGTCCAGGAAACATTGTGCCTGTGAGTTAGAGGCAGTGTATATTTCCCAATCCATAGAGGGGTAATTAAAGTTTCACACGAATTGGGCATTTGACTGGATGGTGAGTGCTTCATGGGTCATAAAGAGTCACCTGTAGCTGGCCAGGACATGGTAAAGAACTTTGAGTATGGAGACTTGGATGTGGATGGACTCCAGAGCATCATCCCATTTAACCAACCTGGACTTTTATTTGTTGCTAACATATAGATAGAGATACCACCACCTTTAGCCCCTGTCTGTGCTGCTGTTAGTCTAAATTTGTAAAAGGCAATGTAGCCTTGCACCACTACTGGAACACTTTCTGCTGCTTTATACCATGTCAAGGTAACAGCACAGCTGTCTACATTGTCCAGAGTGAGGAGTGCTTGCAGGGTGTGGAATTTCTTGTTTAGGCTCCTAGCATTGATCAGTAACATCATGAGGTTGCTTTGAGGTTTTTTTTTGTGCTATGTTGTCATTTTGACATTACCTAAAAATGGTTCTAAGAGGGTGGATAAAGTTTTAGGCAATATCAGAAAGCTTGGGGGGGGGGGTGGCAGGTGCAGACTATCCTTAGCAAAGCAATCTGGTCTGTTATCCATGTCCTCTCATGAAGATAGATTTTGGACCCCCTGCAGTGACACCAGAAACTAAGCCAATTATTAAAATCATTCATTTTCTGTTCATACTGTGGCATCATCTTGGTGAAGGTAGAATGTTGCTCAATGCAGGGCATGTACCAGTCTGTGACACAATCAGAGAGATCCCTAATGTCTGTTTTCATATAGTCCAATGAGATATGTCTCAGGTCCTTTATACCCACATGGAATATGACAGAAGCATATTGGTAACTGTAGTGCAGTGACTTGATTGCATGTGTTATAGCTCCAGATAGGTAATTAACCATTATATTCTCCTTATCCAGACTGGTGAGAGGGGTATATGTGTGTAATACAATAGAATTCCCAATGACAAGAGTACTAGGTAAAGTGTGGTTTACCTTATGGACTTTGTTCTCAGAGGATTATTGGGTGTAGACTTAAGTGTAGTGTTAGGTGTTACTTTTGGTGTGTGCTTTAGTGATTGTTGAAGATAGGTGTTGTCGTTTGACAGCTTAGGAAGTATTTGAGGTTTGGGAAGGTTGCTTTTGAGGTTTGGGAAGGTTGCTTTTAAGTGCCTCAGCATAAGGTCTGTGTGTGTGTTTAGTGGTATGTGTGAAGGATGAGGTGTCTTGGTGTGTTCTTGACAACCTTATTTGTAAGTGAGATTTTTGGGGTCTTTATCATTACAGCAAATGGCCACATTGCCAAACTGTGCTGCATTGAAAATGAAGTTCTTGGAACACCCTCACCCCCTGCTAACTATAGACACCAACTCCAAAATCGCATTTAATGTGGGGAAAAGTGAAATTTCCCGATTCCATCTTAAGGCGATCTCAGTCAGAATGGTTCAATGGTCTGCATTTTCGATGCAGTGCTGTTTGGCGTTGTGGCTGTTCATTGACATGATATAGACCCGGATTTTGCCTCCATGGAAGCTATGTATGTACAGCTCTCAGATACTGGGTTAGTTTCTTTAAGGATTAAAAGGCTGTCCGAGTACATGATACAATTGCAGTGTTGTCTCAGTATGCCCATATCTATAAAACTGACCACAGAAATATTAGGAAATTGTATATCTATGTAGTCATGACCTGTATTAGGGTTGGGCTATTATTGATTAGGGACTTGGTTTTACAGGGGTCACATGAGCAGTGTCTAGGTTTAAGGCTAGATGTTAAGATAGTGCTGTTTGATACACTAACTAGCTGCCCTAAACTTAGCTCCATGCAAAGCCTCAAGTGCAGGTTAACATCAAGCAAATAAGTCCCTAAAAAGCCCTTTGGCTGATGAAACAATCTCACTTTAAGCCTCCCTTTGTTTTTTTCCAATTTGGGCACATCAGGCTACCTTTCTAATCCCACTAGAATTGCAGTCCCTGTCTTCATAATCTAAAAATAAACTTCAGTTAGCCAAAAAACACTTTAGTTAACCAAAAGTGAAAAGGTATCAGAAACAAATCGTACACCTAGCTACAAGTACTTACAAGGTGATTCAAGCTCAGACAAGCCAGCAATGAGGCATACACACATGTTAAGGCAATTTCAAAGCACACTGACAGACTAAGAGGAGGGCCTTCCTAGTTTCTTTACCACAATCTCTGGTGACATCTTACACAATTAGCCAAAGTTGACTTTTTGTTTTAAGTTTGAAAAGTGGCTACAACACAAAATTAGATGAGCAATGTTACATATACTTAACAGCTCAGAAAATAACAATGGATACCGTTTGAAAAGTAAAACCCAGAATTAGATGACCAATGCTAATAGGATGGCCACAGTGGTGCAGCGGTTAGCGTTGCCGTCTCACAGCAAGAGGTTCTCCAGTTCGATTCTCAGCTGGGGTGCCTTCTGTGCGGAGTCTGCATGTCCTCCCTGTGGTCGCGTGGGTTTCCTCCCACATCCCAAACACATGCAGTAGGCAGATTGGACACTCTAAATTGGCCCTAGGTGTGAGTGTGTGCATGTGTGTGTGCCTTCTGTGGAAGGTTGGGTGCCGGGCTGGCAACTCAACACTGTAAAACTCCACTGCCAATCATGAGTGGACAGATGATCCGCTGTGGCGACCCCTAACCGGGAAAAGCCGAAAGAAGAAGAAGAAGACGATGACCAATGCTAACAATCCACTTAAGAGCTCAGACAAATAATAATGAATACTGAAAACCCCAAATCAATTTATAGATGCAGCTTCAGTTTTAGAAGAGAGAGAAAAATGCAAATAAATGACACCCCAGTCAGAACACCTATGCACAACACAGAAACCAATTGAAAAGCACTGCAGACTATAAAATGCCTTAGATGAATAGCTTTAACTTCAGATAAAGAACAAATACAACACAAAAAAAATGATTTAAATGGTAAGATAAAGTCCAGAATTTTAAATGTAGTTGAAATGTACTTACCTGGATGCAAAATGTAGTCCAAATGCTTTGTTTTTAATTTTTCAAGCTTCCAGCAATCCCAAAGAAAGCCTGTCTCCATGGAAAATGAGATAGGGTTGAGTCACCATAAGAGCTTGCAATGCAGATACCCTTCTTGCAGAAGTCAGAGCAATCAGCAAAACTGTTTTCCATGTTAAGAACCTGAAGTCAGCCAGGTTAGCAGGTTCAAATGGAGCAAGTGTTAGATACTCCACACAAAATTATGATCCCTAGGAGGCGCCACCAGATTTCTTGGAGGCCTCTTATGAAAAATCCTTTCAAAAATATTTTGACTTTGGAATGCATTGAAAGAGTAGGATCTAATGGTGGACATGCCAAAGTTTCCAATAAATGAAAATTGCTGGAGGAATAAGAAAGGCTATAGGCTATTAACTCACACAAATATTGTAAAACCAAGAATGACTAAGCTCTGAATGGGTACTGGTTATGTTGTAAACTTTTTCCATTTACTAATTAATGACTTTCTACTAACAGGCTGTCTTGCTTCCATTAGTACCTGTTGCACGTCCTCAATAAACAGGTGCCTAAAGGGAATTAAGACCATATCATCTAGGTTATCACATGACATTGACTGGGGTCAGAATGTATCAAACACAATTGTTCTTCTGTGAGTAAATCCAGTCTGTGAGGAATCTTGTGGCAGTTGCCCTGTGCCATTTCCAAAAGAATGGAGAATAACTGTTGCCTGGGCCAGAAGGGAGTCACCACAATGATCTTGGGGATTCCTTCTGAATCTTCAAAAGTACCCCAGATATCTGAGGAAAGGATGGAAAAGCATACAGGAACATTTCTGTCCAAGGAAAAGAAAAATCACTTGTCTTCTAGGCTTTTCTGCAAGGGGTCATTGAGCAGAATCTTGTTAGCTAATTGTTTGGAGAGAAGGCAAATAGTTCTACTTTAAGAACTCCCCACAGATGGATCAAAACTTGGATGACTTTGCCCTGATCAGGTTGTCTACCTACAACTTTCCTGTGATGGAACGTAAGATTCCATTCAAGTGAGACTGTACTGTGAAGCAGTATTTCAAGCTAACATAGTGTGCAAAGAAGGAATGACTTGGTTCCCCCTGCTTGTTGATGTACCTCATGAATGTAGTATTCTTTCTGACAATTTAAAGAACTCTGGGGGACCAAAGATGATTCAGAGAGTTGAATGACTTGATCAGGGTATGGATCTCTTTTACATTTATGTGCTTGCATCTATCGTCGGTGTCACACATATTGCTCCTAAAACTGCTCTCCAAGCAAAGTCAAAGGTGTCTGTGGTGACTGACTGCTTCTGAACTGGGGAGGGAGAAGGGGAGACTTAGATTTAAGGACATTTGCTTTCTCCACCAAGTGATTTCTATTCTGACAAACCCCAGCACTTGGATTTCAAAAGACAAAGGATGTTGGTGCTGGGACCAAAGAAACTTCAGATACCATTGTATCTTTCTCATGTGGAGTCTTGTCAGTGGTATCAAGAGAATCATAGATGCCAAGAGACTCAAAATCCTGAGGTAGTCCCTCACAGTGACCGAAGTCTAAATGGAAAATCTTAGAAATATATCTAGATAAAGATCTATTTCTCCTGTAGAAGAAAGGCTCTTTGAACTGAGGTGTCTAGCTGACACCTCAGGAACACAATCCTAAGTAATGGAGTAAAAAAAAAAACACTTGAATGTTCTCTTGGAATCCCAGTTTCTATAAGAGATCTCTCACCTAGGTCAGGGATTCCTGACACTTTGAAAAAGACTCTGCAAAGATAGGTAAGTCATCTAAATATGAAAAAAATTGGATAACCTGTAGCCTGCAATGAGCGATAGCTGTAGACAATTTGTGAATACTCTCTATGCAGTGGACAGTAGGGTCAAATGGAACAAGTGTTAGCCACACTGTTCAATGCCCTGAATGAATGTAGCTGAAGGTAAGGAAGAAAAATGAAAGTTATGTACTTACCATAACAGTAGCTCTGGTTGTCTGCTTCCATCCTTCCTCAATGCATGGGTCTATGGATCGGATCTTGGATCTGACTTCGGCCACTCATGAAATTGGATCCCAAGCTCAGGCTCCTCCTCTTACCAATAACCCCTGCAAAGCCCAACATTACCTCAGATCAAGTTTGCCTGAGAGAAAAAAAAATAGCATCTTAAACTAAACAGGAATAAACACAATGCCATAAAAGATTATCCAATAGATTATGACTGCTTAGAAACTGATAAAATAACAACAAATTCCATAATAAGCCAGGTGGACAGGTAGAAGGGAAGCTGAGAAATGAACTCAATCCATAGTGGATTTGAACCATCAGGGGATGTGAATTCTGCAAATGTTGGTAAGATGTACAGGGAAAGATATTTTGGTTGTCGCCAGATAGACCACTGTACTGCTAGAGTCCACCAAAGTACTCTCATGTAATCTCTGGAGAGAGGGAGTAAGGTGATGGAGGCTGCCATTGAACCTAAGAAGTGAAGGGCCATTCTTGCTATTGTGTTTTTGGGATGAAAGGACAATTTGAGAAAGATTGTGAAGTGTTGATAACTTGCTCCATGAAAGTTTTGCTATTTGAAGGATTGTATTCAAGTGTGCTCCAATAAACTCTATTATTTGTACAAAGCAAAATTTTGACTTGTCTGGATTGGCTGTGATTCCTAGCATCAAACAAAGTTGGAGCAAAGAGGCTCTTGCATGAATAAACAGGTTTACTGTAAGGGCAGAAATGTGCCAATTATCCAGATACGGGAGCACTCAGAACCCTTGCAGCCACCACTGCCATGCATCTGGTAAACACTGAGGAGGACTGTGGTAAGATCAAAGGACAGGACTCTGAACTGGAAATGACAGGCTCCCAGCCAAAAGTGGAGGTGCTTTCTGAATTGCCTGCCCATCTTAATACGGTAGTACACATCCTAAAAGTCTTTGGAGCACATCCAATCATTCACTCTCAGAAGTGGGAGAATGGTTTGAGCTATGGCCTTCTGGAACTTTGGTTGCCTGACATATTCATTGAGGGGGCTGAGAACTAAGACTGGCCTGAGATTCCCTGTCTTTTTAGGCACTAAAAAGAATCCTGAGTATATTCTAGATCCTAGTTGGTCTGGTGGGACCTTTTGGATGACTAGCTTGTTTAGCAGTTTTTGCACTTCCTTGACTGCTGCTTGCCTTTGAGGGGGTGGAACAACTTTTAACTTTTTTAAGTTTAGAGAAAGGGACAGAAAGAGAATGTAACAGCCTCTGGTTATTGTCCTTAGTACTCACTGGTCATTTGTGATCGTCATCTAGGCTTTGGGGTGCAGAACAAGAGCCCCTCAATTACTTCCAGAGAAATACAGTCAGGTAACTCTTCAGGAACACTGATAAGGCCTACCGGTGAAGGGACCTATGAAGCCCAGTCAGGTAACTCTTCAGGAACACTGATAAGGCCTACTGGTGAAGGGACCTATGAAGCCTTGGTTCTGTAGTCTATCTCTGCTTCATAGGAGACATCCATTGTTAGAACCCCCCCCCCTAGAGATGTCAGAAGAGAATCATTGGGATTTATGGAACCATAGTTTAATCCCCGCATTCTGGTTCCTAGAGAAAGACCTCTGGTCTCTGGGTGAGGGGTGGGATGGAGGTTAAAATCATATTCCAACTGCAGAAAGGGACTTTCCATCTTGCTCACTTCTGGTTACAGTCTCTTTAATGCTAGGCCCAAACAATGGTGAGCCATCAAATGGGGCATTAATAAAGGACATCTTGAAGTGCTCCATGAGGTCACACAAGTGCATACAGGAATGTTTCCTAATGGTAATGTCCATGCCTGCTCCTCTCAAAGCACCTTCATTAGCATTAGAGATAAGATGCACAGAGAAATTTAACAAAGAGTGTAGGGTGGCTAACAGAGCCCCAGATTTTCTTGTCTTCTACAGATATAGACTCAGAGAGGGACTTAGAGATTTTCTTGGTCAAATCCCTCTGAAATCTAGTAACGTGCCAAGCAGTTCAACACCCTCTAACAAATGTAGCTGAAGAGTATGTTGGCTTCCTGAACCTGTACAGTGCCCTAGACACCCTATTAGGGAAATAGACTGAAGAGCTTTTCTGCAAGCTCTTTCTTGCTAGCCACTGTCACTGCTATGAAATCAACGGCAGACCCCTTGCTCCAATGCTGATGATCTTTCAGGGAGACCAAGTAGTTATCTGGCTTGTGGGGAACTGATTCAGTCAAATCTGGCTCCTTCCAAGCCTACTTAGAAATTAGGCCCACCATCTCATGTGCAGGTGAAACCACCCAAGATGCAGCCGAGCCAGAGCCAAAGGCCTTGAGGAACACTGACTCCTCTTGGGAGGGGACTTTAGATGACCACCTGCCTTTCTATCTAATAAGTTTGAGAATTTCTCCAAATAAGACATCCTCAAGGGGGATTTGGAAGACCCCTTCCTGCCATCAAAATCTGTCTCTTCTGTTAGAGACTCCGAGCAGTCTGTGTGCCTCCTTTTACACCTATGCATTGAAGGAGCTTCCCCAGTGGGGTGCTCTGGAGAAAAATTAGAAGAGGCTTGCAAGTTTACTATGGGAACCAACTCAACACTCATCAAGTCTGGCTGTTCCATGTGCAGTGGTTGACAGGGATCAGGATCTAGGGGTGTTCTCTGCAGGAACAGATGGAGCTGAGCTGGGGAGAGAAGTCAGTATCTCCAATCAACACAGTGCTCTTGACAGCCTTGAAGTCCAACACCAAGGGATATCAGGAGATCTGAAGAGTAGGGGATAAAGCTACCTTACTAGGCAAATTCTTAAACTCCACTTGATTCATATCTGAAGCTGATGCCACTGTCAAGCTGTCCAGTGCCAATGTGCAGACGTCAAGTGGAAGAGATGGCTCCAAAACCCTAGAAGCCAAACTAATCTCCCCAGATTTGGTTCCAAAGCTTCATTTCTGGGACCCTTCCAGTTCTAATGATATCAGAGCCATATTGATCAGAGATTTAGATGGAGTAGAAGACAGTCAGATCTTCAGGTCTGGGGCATTCAAACTCAGGGTATTGCTTGGATCCATAAATCACAAGTCTGACAAATGGATTAGGGTAGATGCAACTACTAGATGAAAAGAAGGGACATGGCTCTCTGGTTCAGCAGTGGCTGGATCCAAGAGAAACTTAACTGAATATGGATTCTGAGAAATGTCCTCATTATGCAGTCCACATCAACTTCAGAAAGGCTCCTGGTTGGCTGAACTGACCACAGGGAGGAAGCAGTGGAAGGAGTTCTGAAAGAGTGGTGGCTAATCCTCTCTTCTACAAAAAGGAGATGGGAGTTGAGGAGAGACTGGCTCCATTGAAAAACATGACTCCAAAAGAGGGTTTTTTTTGGATTTGATCAGGATTGCCTCAGGGAATGCAATCATATTTGAAGTTGTGGATTACTTAGGAGATGGAGCTGGGGATGCCATAGAGGAAGAAGAATGATCCTAGACTCCATAGTCTTAGCTTTGGAGGTTTTGTCTCCCTCAGATTTTTTCTCTAGCCTATTTAGATGAAGAGGAAGCTCTAGAACTAATTTACTGAGTCTTGAATGTTTGTCCCACAGAGGAAGGGAGAAGACCTTTTAAGGATTAATTTATTTTTCCTTTCTACTACTGCCTGGGTACCAAAGGCAGTGCATGTATTGCACTGTTCATTCAAGTGAGAAGCACTGGGGCAGTAAACACAATCAGCATCTGCCTCCAAGTTTGGTATCTTGTGAATGCAGACCACACATTTTTTAAAGCCAGATGGTTTATCCAACATATTGAAAGTCACAGAAAACCACTAATATAACACAGGTCAAGTAGAAAAGGTATATACAAAAATATATAGTTAAAGCATTCTTCCTTTTTTGGAAGGATGCCACTGAGGTGCTATGAAATGGAAAAAGGAGAAACTGTAAACAGAAACTGTAAACAAAGTTTTTTTTTTCTTTTGAGTTTAGAAATTAATAGATATAGATATTATAGCCACAGAAGGGCAGGTAGAGTAAAAAAATATGAGATACTAGGGAAAAAATGAGACTAAATCAAAATATTCCTGAGAAAGGAGATCCACCTCTGTTTTGAATGAGTAGCAAATGAGATCTGAGGAAATGTTGAGCTTTGCATGAGGTCATGTGTTAGAGGTGGAACTTGAACTTCAGATCCAAAGTTATGAGTGGTCAAAGTCAGATCTGAAATCAGATCTGGAGATCCATCCATTGAGGAATGGGCGGAAGCAACATCATCAGATCTGATCAAGTAGAAAGAACTTTTCTTTCTATGGCAGTAAAAACATTCTTGAATAAAAGCCTTTCCTAACCTGGTAAGGAGGACCTGCTACTATCACTCCCTATGACTGCATTTATGAAGTTGTTGTTGTCTTTTGGCTTTTCCCGGTTAGGGGTCACCACAGTGGAGCTCCATTCCGCTAATGATTGGCAGTAGATTTTTCATGAACGCCAAGGTGCCAGCTCGATGTTCAACCTTCAATGAAGGCACGCCCATTTACGCATGTATTTCGAACACCTACCCAACCACGGGGAGGACATGCAGACTCCACACAGAAGGCACTCCCCGCACTCCAGCCGAGAATCGAACGGGAGAATCTCTTGCTGTGAGGCAACAATGCTACCGCTGCACCACCGCGAAGTACAGGTGGAAATAAGAGAATCTGGTCTGGTGGATGAGCAATTATCCCCTGAAAAGGTGGAAATTCCTCCCACTGTCATCTGTAATTTTGATAAATGATCTTCAGACCCCATTTGTTTGAAGCTATCTGCTGCCAAAGAAGAAAGAGAAGATTCAGACTTTCTGGAAGGGAAATGGTGCTGCTTAGTTGGGTGGAGGGGACAAAGTCCCTTAAATAGTCCTTCTGACCTGTTGGATGGCCCTTGATTTTGGGAGATGCCAGAATTCTTTTTGGAGCCCCCTTGTCATTTCTTCTCAAATGCCTGTTTACCTGAATTTGGTTATGACTGTTTTTCTTTTTTGCCAAAATTGGAAGAGAGGTTATCGAATCCCTTTGAAAATTTAGAAAAGGAGGGCTGAAAAACATTGGAGATTCCCTGAATCAACATACCCTTTCCTCACACTTTTTATCTCTACAGCAAATGGGTCAAAAACGAAATTGCTATACAAAAAGAATTTTAAAAATCTGATTTTTTTTTTAAATAATCTGAGAGGTTCTAAGAATGCAGCCATACAGACCTCCTCAAAACAGTACCAGTGGCCATAGCTCTGAAAGACATATCAACTGAATCATACACACACTGCAAACAATAAGCATTCACTTGTTGTTTCTTAACCATATATCTCTTTCTTTTCCTTCCACTCTGTTTTAAACTCCACTTTAATTTTACCCTACTCCCTAGCTATATTTTCAGAAGAAATGTCTGTCTTCTCTAATAACTCCCGAATAATTTCCACTACTCATTCCTTAAATTCTTATCTTGTCAACAGATAGGTGGGAAAGCATCAGTGTCTCATTTGTATTTCATTACCCTGCGTTTTTGTTTTAGTTATTATTGGCACATGATCAGAAATAGTTATTGGATGTGTATGAAAACTTTCAACTAAATGTATATGTTCCTGTGAAATGTAAGTTCTGTCTAGCCTAGCCCAGTTTTTGTATCTTGGGGAATAATATGCAAATTCACTCCGAACTCCTACTACTAAATTCACATCTTCTACGCCAAATATTTTCATAAATTTCTTCAAATATCTACCCTTCTTTGTTGTATTTACCCTTCTGGGCCCCCCAGACACATATTCCTTGCTGCAAATCAAATTCCAGTCCCCACCAATAAGTAATATTCCCTACTAAAAACTGATTATTTCTCCCAGAATTTTCTTAAGCTCCATATAGCAGTTTTAGGTAAAATATAAATATGTGTCAGTATAATCCTCCTCCCTTGCCAGTAGCCCCATAGTACTGCATATCTACCATTATTATATTTTTGTATCCTCTTCTATCACTATTGGAGCTACTCTTGCAATTAATATAAGTACTCCTCTTTTCCTTTGCCTCAGGTATTCCACTGAATAGCCATCCTGAAAAACTTTCTTTATCAAATTCACATCTTCAGTTCTTTCTAAATGTGTCTCCCGTAGCATAGCTATTTGTACTTTGCATTTTAATACAGTTCACTACTCTTTCTTTTTTGTGTATATCTGTGAGACCATTAACATTTAAACATAATATCAAAAGGGTCATTATGTTAAAAAGTCATCCCCACCTTTTATTTGTAACACCTTTCTTGTTAAGTATCTAGTTCTAGCTTTTATGTAACATGCACACACTCATGGTTGGCAGGTTGACTTTTTATACGGTTGTTTCTTGTCATATCCATTTAAGCCTATGTCACATCTTACAAAACTTTTTTGTTTTATTGAAATCCATCAGAAAATTCACCACAATACATCCACCTATTAACTTAATATTAACATACAAAACTATAATACATAATATTGAAATGTTATCTTCCTAATAGGAACAATTATCCCAAACTGACAGCCACACGCATAGACTTGGGTTAACATACAATGAAGGTTATCCATGCTAAGACACCTGGTATAGCCTATGCTTCTATTAAGTGCTGTCTGGTTTTGACTTATCATTATAGCTCTCCCAGAATGAGAAAACACTTGAATTCTTTCAGAAAACATCATCTGCTAGCCATTGAAAGAGAGCCATTAAAAGAAAGGAGCATTCTGTTTTTATTCCTCTTTTTCAGATTGTCTCCATGGAGACATAAGAGCCAGGTATAGAGTTGCTTCTACAAGTATTTGTTTATTTATTTGCCAGATGTTTATTATATTCAAAGTTCTTTTTATTTGCTTTTTCTCAACACTTGTTACTAAAACCAATAGCCTTAATCCAGTCATTCCTCTATACAAGAATGAGAAAAAGCACAAATCATTTACATTGCAGTGCCTACATTTCTTAAAACTGAACAAGGAGAAAAAGAAAAGAAGGAAAAATAGGGACACCAGTTTGCTTTAGTATCCCCAATACATTTGAAAACAACTGAGAAAACTTTACTTTATATCATGCAGATATCAAGCACTATACAAATATTACTGTTAAGAACAAATGTTTACTTTACTTATAGTAAACTCTTTCCTTCCTCTTCTCCTCTCCTATGTGTTCCACCAAACATTAATGACATGTAGTGGGGCATAGGCTTTAGAGTACCGTACAATTTTAACAAAGTAAAAAAAGTTTAATATTTTCAGGCTTTCTTGTTCTGTCATGTTTTACAAATATAATTAATGATTTATAATCCCACATTTATTTGTCAATTTCAGAGTTGCTGGTTTTATTCCTGTTTGTCTCCATCTCCCAAATCCAGGTTCTGCTTTCTTTCCAACATACTCTTGGTTCTTCTAGTCAGCTCTTGTGCTTGTTTCTGTCTCTCAAGCATTTTCTGTTAAAGCACTGGAAAAAGTTTCACTGGCACAGTCTTTCTGTGGTCTTTGCTACCAGAAGAACAAGAAGCAGAATCTCCTCCTGTTTCACAGATAACTTTTGGTTGGACAAACTTTTGTATTTCCTCCTCAGCATGTCCTGCATCAAAAAATGATTTTGTCCCTCCAGGAAAGAATATTCTGAAGATAGCTGGATACACAATTTGAATCTCATGCCTGCATCTTGACATGCCCTGATTAATGGAATAAATGTACTCCTCTTCTGCCTGGTATACAGTGAGTAATCATTTTCCACAAACACTTTACTGTGTCCACTGTCTGTGGAAGATTTAAAAGATTCCACAAAGTCACATATGCGCATCCAGGAATGTCTCCTTAAGGAAATTTCTGAACCTGCTGCTCTACTTTCTCCATCAGCCTCATGGAGGAGTTAGTTAATGACTGAATTTAAGGTAGAGAGCTGAGAGAAGACTATCTGCAACCTCATCAGCTACTGAACCTTGGAGAGTACTCCTAGCTCTTTCAGAAGGTCTCACTGTAACCTTGTAAAATGGGTAAGGTAGTTCATCAATCTGAGAGCAAAAACACTGAAGAAAAAATGGGCTTCCCATATGTGTCCACTACACGAGACTCTTTGTTCCGTGGATGAACAGATGAGGATGTCTCAGAGAGTTCCTTCCTGGAACTCCCTTGGTCAGGAAAGTTTTGTCAGCTGGGGATGTAATAAACATATCTGGACTCCTAAGAACAGGTTCCACTGAATCTGGGGACTCCCACACCTTTTTTGAAACCAGGTCTATCAGTTCGTTGAAAGGTGGAGACACCCAAGTGGAGGAAGGTTGAGATCCAAAGGCCTTCAGGAGTACGGACTGCTCCACTGAAGGGATGTGGGCTTTCAGCAACCTCTCTGCTTAAGTATTTCTAGGATGTCTCCAAAAGAGACATCATCAGGAGGTGACTGTGGGGATCCTTCGGCTTCAATGAGGTCTGTATCAGAAGTGATGGGACTCCTGTGGGGAAACTAAATGTTTTCTCTTACATTACCTCTTCTGAGGGACCTCTTCAGAGGGGTACTCTAGAGAGGTTTCAGAAGAGTGGGGGTGCCCTGTGGGGCATCCTGAGGCCTAGGATCTCTGCATCCCTGTGGAAGTAAGGATACAGAGGCAGACACCAGTACTTTTGGGGGGAGAATGTCCACAGATGTTTGTGGAGACAATGCTCTCCTCATTACCTCAAAGGCCCCCACCCTTGATTCAAGGAAATCCCTGGATCCAAAGAAGCCGAGAGAATTCCTGGAACCAAGGACAATGGGCCCGAGGCTGAGGTAGGAGCCAAGCTCACATGAGCTGATGCCCCAAGAGGCAAGATCAGATCCGACAACTGCCCGATCTGACTCGCCTCCCCGGAGCCAACTAGAGAGTGTCAGTGCTTAGACTCCTTGAATTCCGGTAGCGCCGAGGACTTTAGAGCAATGGTTGGGGCTGAAGAAGCCAAAACAGGTCTCATCTCTGAAGTTTCCACTAGTACCAGCTCTGGGCAATCAGACTCTAAAGTCCAAGAATGGATTGGAGGGGGAATCGGAACAGAAGGAGAGGATGCAGTCAAATCCAAATCCCTTGGGGTTGGATCCAATAATAATTTGGCCAGACCCGGAGTCCATAATAGCCTTTTTACCACTCGATCCACATCATTGTCAGACAGGCTTTTGGAAGACAGAGTCAAGGGGGCTGGAGATTTAGAAGGCTATAAAATGGGTGACCTGAGGGTTGGAGAGAAAGGATCCAAGACTAGAAACTGGCTCCGAATTTCAAATTTCTTTGGCATTGAAACCGATGGTGTCAGGGCCGATGACTTTTCGGATCCAGAGATGAAAACTTTTGCCATTTTTTTAGATGGCTCCAATGGAGCACTAGAAAAAGAAGATCTCTTTTCTGCTTTGTCAGATTTTGAGGAAGAAGACGTTTGTGATTTAGAAGAGCCCAGACCTTCCTGAATAGCCTTTGAGAAAGGGGTCTTTAACAATCCTCTCAAAATAAGCTTATTTTTCCTCTCCAGGAGAGCTCTATGGTTAAAAGAATGGCAAATCGAGCAAGACTCCTGGAGCTGGACTGCACCCAGACAATAGACACAAATAGTGTGTCTGTCAGTCAATGACATTTTTTGTCCACATTCCTCGTATTTCTTAAAACCAGACGGCTTTGAATCCTTGGAAGACATTTTGATAGAAAAACATTGTATATATATATATATATATATATATATATATATATATATATATATATATATATGTGTGTGTGTGTGTGTGTGTGTGTGGATCTACTTCAGTAGATCGAACTTTTACAAGTTCGAGCCACATATAGCCAAGACCATATGCTCGAACTCGTAAAAGTTTGAACACTGAAGTAAAAATAAATAAAACAACAAAACACACAACTAAATGTCTATAGCAGGGGGGGCTATGCCCCCTGCACCCCCACACTCCCCCTTACTTAAATATACCAACTCTGAGATTGCACTACATTGCAGAAATGGGAAATATTCCCTTTCCACACTGTATGGAGATCTCCTTTCACTCCAATCGAACTTTTAGAGAACTACACTAATAATGACAAAGATAAAGATTTTTTTTTTAATTTTATAATAGAAAGGAAAAGAAAAGCAATATCAATAATGGTAAGTAAAAGATGTACAGAAAGGTACTAAAAGAAACTATTAGCAATGGTAGATTAAACAGAAGTACCCAAGTAGGGAAAAATTGAGGAAATGCTATCAGGATATATAAAGAAAAATGACAAGATATCAAACAGAAATTTTTTAACTCACTGACACTCCCAAAATATTAAGCACTTCAGAGCTATAACAGCGACCATGTCTGAACTCCAAGACAGCAAATGAGATCTGAGGTATGTTAGAGACTAGGGCATTATGGGAAAGGGAGGAGCTTGAGAGCTTTCAATGATCCATGAGCTAGTAAAAGCAGCCAAGTCGGATCCGAGGATTAGATCCGAACCCAAGAGTTGAGGAACACATGAAAATTGGCAGCATCAGATCACATTTTTCATGTGTATCTGAATTAGGGAGTTTGTGTGAACACATTTTTTAAACCCAGCAGGCTTTTCTACCATTCCAAAAGAAAAAAAAAAGCTGAAGTGCACCATAAAAAACACTGTATAATTGAAGAGAAAGTTTTTTAGGCATAATTCTGTATAAAAGGTATCAGAGTTTCAGAAGAGTAGAACAAAATGTCTCGCACCAAGACAAGAGACAGAGAAGAAAAAAGGTTACAGGTTAATTCACACCCGTCAGTGTGGCTGTCAATCTGGGACAATTGTTCTTATTAGGAGAGCTGAACTTCATTATTTGAAGATGTACATAGTTTTGCGTGTTAGTATTAAGTTAATAGGTTTTGGGGGTGTTCTGAGGGTATGTTTGTTTTTTTGTTTGAGGATTTTAATTAAATTAAAAATTTTTGTAAGCTGTGACATAGATTCAAATGGATATGACAAGAAACAACTGTATAAAATATAAAACTGTCAAATATTAGGTATATATGCAACACAAAAGCTGAAACTAGCCATTAAAAAATATGTTATGTATACATAATAGGTGGGAATAACAACTTCCTATCATAATGACACTTTCCCTATTCTCTTTAAATGTGAATGGTCTCACAGATATACACAAAACAAAAAGTAGTGAACTGTATTAAAATGCAGAGTGCAAATAGGTATGGTACAGGAGACACATCTGGAAAGAAATGAGCATGTGAATTTGATAAAGAAAGGATTTGGGGATGGTTATTCAGTGAAATATCTGGGACAAAGTAAAAAGGTGCACTTATTAATTGTGAGAGAAGCTCCAATAGTGACAGAAAAGGGAAAAAGATAATAATGGTAGATTTCTAGTACTAAAGGACTACTGGCAAGGGATGAGGATTATGCTGTTATGTATTTGTAACATACCTCTCAACCTCTTAGAGTAAGGAATCTGGACAAAGCCACAAAAAAGTGGTACAAATAGGGACAATTTTGAAATATTGATCTTACAAAGTTAGAAAGTTGACAGAATAACAGATTTTGCATTAGCATGGACTTTCTGAAGGGTATAAAGTCTAAAATTCAAATGTCTGTCATTATTTTCTAACATCAATCTTTAACAATTTGTCACTAATTTGCCAGACAGCCACAATTTTATGAAAAACTGACCAAACATATAAGGCAAAAATCTGGACATTCTGTGGAAATCTGTATAGTTGAGAGGTATGAGTAATCCACCTAAAACTACTACAATGGAGCTTAAGAAAATTGTGGGAGAAATAATCAGCTTTCAAGAGGGAATATTACTTATAGGTGGGGACAGGAATTTGATTTGCAATAGTGAGGATGTATCTGGGGGCATAGAAGGGAAAATGTGACAAATGACAGTAGAGTTTTGAAGAAATTTATGAAAATATTCAACATGGAAGATGTAAATTCAGTAGTAGTAATTCAGACAGAATTTACATATTATTCCACAAGGTGCAAAAACTGGGCTAGGCTAGACAGAAATTATATTTCACAGGAACGTGTGCTTTTAATTGAAAGTTTTGATACACATCTAATAACTATTTCAGATAATGCACCACTAATAACTACAATAAAAATGCAGGGTAATGAAATAAAAACGAGACACCGCTGCTTCCCCACCTATTTGTTAAAAATAAAGGAATTTAAGGAATGGTTATTGGAAATTATTCAGGAGTTATTACAGAAGATAGACATTTCTTATAAAAATATAGCTAGAGAGTAGGATAAAACTAAAGGGAATTTTAAAAGTAGGGTGGAAATAAAAGAAAAAGAGATATAGTTTAGAAGTAAAGTTATGTACTTACCATAATGTAAGATGCATGTCATATGATTTTTGTCCGCTTCAAACATGAGGATTGTTGGATCCAATGGGATCTTGAAGCTTATTGGTTCCTGGCTCTGACTCCTCCCCTACCCACAATTCCCTAGGTTGCACCTCTGATACTCAGATTGAGTTTGCCTCCATAGTAGTGATAAATCTCTCATCTCTCTCTCTATATATATTATATATATGTATATATATATATATATATATATATATATATATATATATATATATATATATATGCATATATTTAAATTTACTTAGAGAAAAAAAAACTCTGATAGAGGGAAATTAAACTTACTAATGCATAATGGCTGATGGAAGATATTTCAGTCCGGCAAGACTGCACACAGACAGGGAGCAACCTCCACTAAATCATCTAGAAGCTATAGGTTGTCTATTTTCATCTATTCAAACATGTAGGACAGAATCCCAATCTGTTAAACTGGGTGATATCAGTGAACACTATTCCCGAGTAAGGTGCAGCCAAAAAAAGATGATCGTGATCTTGATTGTGCTTCCAACTTATAGTGGGGCACAAAGGTGTGTACAGTTACCTGACTGGCTGCTGCAAAATATATCATCAATTGACAATCCTCTATTGAAGGGTGTAAATGTAGAAACTGCTCTTGGTGAATGTGCCTTAGGTTTACTTGCTAAAGACAAGTTTTTTTCTATGATATACAAAGGAGATGCAATCTCATGGCCAACTTGATAGGGTCACTTTATAGACTGTTCTTCCTTTCTTTTTGCCTAGCAAAGGAAATTAATAATTGGCCATCCTATCTGAAGTCTTTGTCCTATGAATATAGAATCTGAGCTGTCTGCGAATATCTATTAAATGTAGGCAGTATTCTCTCTTGTTACAGGATTTTGGAAAGAACAAAGGAAGATGTATATATTGATGTAAATTAGTATCAGATGCCACCTTAGGTATAAAGGCTGCATTAGTTTTAAGGCAAAAAAGCAAAAAAGACCATAGTGAAGAACTTCTCTAAAGCAAACTTCACACTACTCAAGACTGGTGTGGTATCCTTCAAGGCCCCTGAGCCAGAGGAAACCACAACCCAAGCTGCGGAAGCCCTTACAAATGCCTTCTATGAACACCTCCAGGACTGCATGGATCAGGCAATCCCAAATAAAACCAAGACTCTTTCCACAAAGGGCAAACGTCCAGTCTGGTGGACCCCAGCCATTAACAAACTTTACAATAAGAGGAGAAAGCTATTACATGATAGAACAAAATCCATAAAAGGGAAGTCACCCCTGATCATTATTAGTAAAAAAATACGAGCACTCATAAAATCAACTAAGGCCAATTTTGAGAGAAAAATTGCCATGGATTCAAAGGACAATCATAAGGCCTTTTTCAGCTATGTTAGGAACCTGGGTGGAAACTCCCAGATATGCTCAGAATTAGTCCAAAATGATACAAAAATCACTGAACCCACAGACATTGCCAACATACTGGCAGACAGGTTCAGTGCAAACTTCACCCCTCTCTATCTCCCTAAAGGAGAGATAACTATCCCAGCCGAGTGTAGCCTCCCGGACATCTCAAATGCGCAGGTGAAAGCTGCTCTCTCTAAAGCTAAAAACACAGCATCAATGGGACCGGATGGTGTCCCCAGCTGTGTGCTACACGAGCTAAATGAGGAATTAAACCCGCACATAAGGCAGCTGTTTAATCTCAGCCTTACCACAGGATACGTGCCCAAGGAGTGGCGTACGGCAACTGTGGTCCCACTCCACAAAGGCGGTGCCTCTACGGATCCTGGTAATTACCGCCCCATAAGCTTAACAAGTCTAGTCTGCAAAGCTATGGAGAGGATCATAATGGAGCTCATAAACAAAGATATAGGGGACTTGCAGACATTGGACCCGACCCAGTTTGGCTTTGTCAAGGGAAGATCATGCCTTTTGAACTTGGTTGACTTCTTCGAAACAGTCACCAAGGCCATTGATGAGGGAAAGGCAGTCCATACAGCCTACCTTGACCTTGCAATGGCTTTCGACACAATACCCCACTCGGGTATTGTAGAAAAACTTACCAGCTTAAATGTAAACCCATATGTTACAAGATGGGTTGCAAACTGGCTTAAGGACAGAACCCACAGGGTTAGAGTTGCTGGCGCTGTGTCAGACTCCAAGCCGGTCACAAGTGGTGTCCCACAGGGCTCGGTCCTTGGCCCCCTATTGTTTGGCATCTACTTCTCAGAATTACAGGCCAACATGGGAGGACTTTGGCTGACAAAGTTTGCAGACGACTGCAAACTGGGCGCCATAGTGGAAAGTGCATCGGACACGGATATCCTTCAGAAGGGACTCACGGAAACAGATAGCTGGTGCCAGAGCCATGGCCTGAAGTTAAACGCCAAAAAATGTATAGTCATACCCTTCGGGAAAAACAAGGTAACCCCAAGCTACCATATAGGTGGCAATCCACTAAGCACAGAAGAGGTTATCAGGGACCTGGGGACCCAGGTTGACAGTGGCCTTTCTTTTGACACTCACATTGCTAAAGTGGTTAGAAAGACCTTCTACATTGCCCACCTGATCATGAAGGGATTCACATCCAGATCTAGTGAGGTCATTGTTCCCCTGTACTCTTCACTTATCAGACCAATGATCGAAAGTACAATGCCCCATTCGGGATGTATCTCACCCGACATCTGCAGCAATTGGAGAGACCCCAAAAGTTCCTCACCAAAAGGATAAAGGGACTCCAAAATCTGTCATATGCTGCCAGATTGAAGAAACTCCAGCTCTATTCAGTCGCATACCGTCTGCTCAGAGGTGACATGTGCCTGACATACAAGGCCATGTCCAACCCGGAATTAATGGACATGCTCCACCTCAAAAATCCAAATCCACCAAAACCACTAGAGCAAGCGACTTAAACCTTAGCACGGATATAAATAGGACGTGCTGGAGGGATAGATTTATCACTCAGAGACTCCCTATGCTGTGGAATAAAATCCCGGTCCATGTGAGGCAGAGCACCTCGCTGACTCTGTTCAAGAGAAATCTAGACCTGTGGATGGGAGATCGTAGGTTTACCCCAGGAATCATCTCTGTGTCACTGCTGGACAGAGGCACAACAAACTAATGGGCACAGTATTTTTTCATATAAGGGGTGGCGTAAGCCACAATAATTTGGGCTAGGCTTATAAATGCCTTAGGGCAGATAGCCTAGTATAAACCTATGAACCTATGAACCTATAAGGGAAAACTTTTTTCTTGTGAAAAACCAGATATGGGGACTTTGATGAGAGGACTTGTAGTTCTGAGATTCATCTGTCTGATGTTACTGTGACTAGAAAAATAGTTTTCCATGTAAGAAATTTTAAATCTTTATTAGCAGGCTCTTGGGGGGGGGGGTCAGAATCTGTAACAGAATGGTGATGTCCCATTGAGATGCTGGGTCTCTAATGAGAGCTTTTGAGATCTTGAGGGATGCAGTCAGTATATTATTGACTCCAGCATGAAAAATGGGGGTCTATATTACGTGATCGAATGGTCAAATATTCAAACACGTAATAGTCGACCAGTAATAACTGAACCGCCACAATGTTGAACGGTTCGATGGAGATCTCTGTACAGTGCAAAAATGGAAGCTTTCCATTGTCTGCACTGTAGTGCTATCTCGGAGTTGGTATATTTAAGTAGTGGGGGTGTGGGGGTGCAGGGGGGCTTGTCCCCTGCGTAGAGCGCTTAAATGGTTTGTTTGGGTGGGTTTTTCTTTTTTTCTTTTCCGTTCAACACTGTAGCGGTTCGATTATTACGGGTCGACTATTACATGTTGGAATATTTGACTATTCAATCACGTAATATAGACCCAAAAATGGAAATAACTGCCAAATGAGTCTTGATAGTTACAAAACTGGAGCCTTTATCAAAGAGATCAGACAGAAATTCAAGTATGGAAGGAAATGATGCTCAGAAGAGGTCAAGACCCTTGGAACAGACCCATATTGAAAATCTCTTCCATTTGTTGTTGGAAACTTTCCTAGCAGACAGTTTCTGTGAAGCAGAAAAAATACTGACTACTGCAGAAGGAAGCCCAGAATCTCTGGCTTTGGTTAAAACTGGAGGCACCATGCAGTTAGATTCACAGATTTCTAATCTGGAGGAGGCAGTTAAGATGGCTGGGATAGTAGATCTGTCTACTGAGTCAACATCCAAGGAGGATGTACTAGAAGAGGTCATAGGAAGAGGAACCAAGTCTGTCATAGCCAAAAGGGAGCAATGAGGATAACCCTGGCTTTGCACTGTCTTATTTTCAGTATGAACTTGTTTATTAGCAGTAAAGGGAAGAAGGTATAAAAGAGACCTGGGGGCCAGTTATGGCCTACAGCATCCCTATGTGACTCTCCCTGTGGGGATTTCAGGGCAAAGCACCTACTGCATTTGTTGTTTCGACAAGAGGTGAATAGGTTACAGAAAGGTTGGCCCCACTGAATAAAAAATGTTTGTGTCACTGCAGGTTTGAGGGACCACTCATGAGGCATTAGTACTGTCCTGCTCCTTTTTTCCGTGAATATACTGGAGGTCCCTGGGATATACGTTGGTATCAGAAAGCAATGTGAAGACTTTGCCCACTGCCAAACCTTCATGGCTTCCCAACAAAGAGGGTAAGAATGGGCTTGTCCTTGTTTGTTCATGTAGCATACAACAGTCATGTTGCCTGTCAATATGGATATCACACCCTTGGGAAGTAGGTTGTGAAATACCTGCAACTTTAGAAGAACTGCCATGAGCTCCAAGATATTGATGTGAAGATTGGCCGTTGTTGTTAACCATGCCCTTTGGACCATCTTCCTTTTGAAATGCCCTCCCACCCTAGAAAGGATGCGTCCATGGTCACCATTGCTGTTGGAGGAGTATCCATCTGGGAAGGATGTCCCTTGGTCACAGACGGGGAAGTTATCCACCAATTAATGTGTTTTTTGCAGACTTACGTAATCCAAAATTTTGCATGTACAGGGTGAGTGGATTGTGAACACTGTACTGATAAAGTTCATTGCAGCACTCTCATGAAAAAAATTGTTAAAGGAATCATAACAATCGTAGATGCCATAAGTCCCAAGAGACATAAGATTAACCTCACTGGTGGTTTCTGGGTAATGAAGAACATGTAGGGCTGTCATGTGAACTGACTGGACCCTGGACTGGGAAAGGCTGACTATCTGAACTTTGGTGTTTAGGTGGCATCCTATGAACTATATGGTTTGCGTTGGAGAAAAACTGACATTTTGTTAGGTTTATTGAAATTCCTAGGTTCAGAAGCAACTGGAGTACATGGCTCTGGTGTCTGAGTAGGAGCTGCTCAGTGGGGCAGTGAGAAGGCAATTGTCTGGACATGGGAAGACCTGGATTGCATCACTGCTACTGCCATGATCTGGGTAAACACTCTGGGGGGCTGTAGTGAGTCTAAAGAGCAGAGCTTTGAACTGGAAATGATTGGCTCCCAGCCAAAAGTGTATGAATCTCCTGGAGTGCTTTGCAATTTTGATGTAATACTAAGCATCCTGGAGATCTACAGAGCATATCCAATTATCCTGTCTCAGGAAAAGCAAAATGTACTAAACTGTGACCATCCAGAATTTTGTCTGTTTTCCAAACTGGTTTAAGTGGCTTAGATCCAAAATGGATCTTAAGTCCCCAGTCTTCTTTGGCATTACAGGGAATCAGAAACAAACTCCAGATTATAAGTGGTCGTGGAGGACAGGTTGGATGACTCAGGTCTATATTATATACTCAAAAACTGTATTCGCTGAACTGCATCTACATCAGAAATGCAGTTCAGCTAACAGATAATAGTGAAACTGCGGTGCAGTGAGGATCGGAAAATTTGCCATTTCCTCACTGTAGTGCGATCTCGGAGTTGGTGTATATAATTAGCAGGGTGTGTGGGGGGAGCAGCCCCCTCCTCAAAAGAGCAAATTCGCTGAACTGCATTTCCGATTTAGTTGCAGTTCGGTGAATTCAGTTTTTGATAATATAATATAGACCTGGATGACTTTTTTTTCTAGCAGCTTTGACATTTCTATGGCTGTCAAGTCAAACTGACTGGGTGGAAAATCATGGACTTTCTTCTTTTTCTGGAGTTGGAGGAAAAAGGGAATCGAATAGCTTCTGTTTATTACTCTTATCACACATGAATCCGATGTTATCTTTTACCAGGCTTGAGGGTGGAAGGAGAAACTCCCACAACTACTTCAGAAAAAGGACCTCAAAATCCCTGATTTGGCAGTTCACCTCTGTTTTTGGGCATCATCTGAAAAAAATTACCTCCCCCTCTTCCACAGGAAGGTCTATCACATTGGAATTCATGGAAATAACCCTCTGATTTGTAAAGGACCTCGAAAGCCCTGATTTGGCAGTTCACCTCTGTTTTTGGGCATCATCTGTAAAAATTACCTCCCCTCTGCCAAAGGAAGGTCTGTCACCTTAGGATTCTTGGAAAGAAACCCCTGATTTGTGGAACTACATCTTCTTCCCCATTCTCTGGTTCCTAGCGAATGTTGTTTGAGGGATGCAGAAGCTTAGTTCCACTGCAGAGAGATTCTTGCCATCCTGTTGACTCCTGGTAAGAGTATCCTTGAAGGTGGAACTGTCATAGGTTGCATTAATGAAGAACAACTTGAAACCTTCTGCAAAGTTATATAGTCACATCTAGGCATGTCAGCAGATGGTGATACTGGTGCCTGCTCCTCTGGCTGTGCCATCAGCTGCATTCGATAGCAGATGCATGGCCACATTAGAAGATGATTGTAGGGTGGAAAGTTGGAAGTTCACTATCTTCCAAACATCCACTGGCAATACCCCTAACAGAGACTTGAAAATCTCCTTTGTCAAGTGTCTCTAGAATCTTGTTAGGTGAGCAAGATAGTTCCATGATCTACGGGTGAAAGTTGCTGACATATAAGTCCACTTTCCATGTGTATGCACCACACTAGATTCTCTGCTGGGAGGATGAGCAGAAGAGCTTTCTTCTGATAGTGCTTTCTTGGTGGCTGCTGCCACCACCATAGCATCTAGAGGTACACCGTTACTCCAGTGCTTCTTGTCAGTCGAGGCAGATAATATGTAATCATCTTTCTTTGGTATGGGCTTCACCACATCAAGTTCTTTCTATATCCATTGAACCATTAGATCAATAAAATGATCAACCAGTGGTACCACCCAAGCAAAGTTGGTCCAGAAATAAAGCCATCTAAGAATACCAACACATCTGGAGAGGGATCTTGGAATGCCCATCCTTCTCTCTGTTTCATTAATTCTAGGATGACCCCAAAGGAGACATCTTCAGACAGGGAGTGAGGGGGGCCCTCTCTTTCCTCTATATCAGTATCTTCCACGAAGGTCTTTGGTGATGAGTCTAGATGCTTCTGCTTGTATGTCTGTTTAATGAAAATGCCTTCTGGGGGTTCAGTAGAATGGTCAAAATTGGAAAGAAAACTGTTGAAGCAGACTACTTCAGAAATCTTTGGTGCCTTCTGTCCCTGTATGACCAGATGAAGAGGTGAAGAAGAAGAATGCAGTTGAGATTTGGGTGGAAATGAGCTAGTTGAATCTACCTTTCCTTTGGAAGTTGCTAAAACCCTTTGAAATGCTTCAAAAGTCAAAGCTGTTAGTGGAGCCAATGATTATCTCCACTCGAAAGAGGAAATATAAATGTTGGCACAAATGAGCCTTGGCTCTAAGGTGGATCTCAGATCTGAGCTATCTAGAGTGAAACTCCGAGGGGAAGAAATGGCACCAAAAGTCTTGGCATCAACTCACTCCCCCAGGGCTCAGCTCCAAACCTTTGACTGTGAGTCTCATCTTGATCTGATGGAATCAGAGTAAAAACAGACTGGGATACAGTCAACTGCAAAGACGCAAGAAGCTCTGACACTGGCAAATGAGTTATGGTTCCAGTCAGTTCTGATAAAAATGAAACAAAGGGTCGGATTGGTGTGGACTCTTGTACAGGGGATGTAAGATGGCCAACACTTAGTACCTTTCCAGGGGACTGTGCTGAGATAACCCCACGCTGGATCTGCATCCTCAGATATTTTCTCAGCATTCTGTCAACGTCAAGCTTTGTAAGGCTTCTAGATGATCAAGAGGATGATGCTTTCGAAGGAGGTCAAAAATACCTTTTCTCCTGAAGGATGGGTGACTGAAGCCTGGAAATCATGGGTCCCAGTGAATAGCTGGCTCTAGGTAATGAAAATTGGGTCGAAGAGTAGACAATTCTGATCCTCTGGGAATCTTTGAGTCAGGACTGACCAATGCTGATGGTTCTAGACATCTCTTTTTTGTTGATTTTGAAGGAGATTTGCCCCTTTCCTCTTCTTTCTTTTCTTTCTCTTTCTCCTCAGTCGTAGATTTTGACTTTTCCTTCTGTTTTATAGAAGGATGGGAAGATGAAAAGGTAGCCTCTGACTGTGCAGGAAGGAGCTCCTTTAATAGTAATTTCTTCCTGTGAGTTTGGAGGGACCTTGCACTGAAGGCTGCCCAAGACTGACATTCTGTTTCTAGATGAGTGGCACCAAGGCAGTACATATACTTTGATTGTAGTGCCTGAGGAGTTAACTTGTGCACACACTCCACACACTTTTAAAATCCTGATGTTTCTGAAACTGTAAAAAATCACTTTAAAAATAATGGCAAAGTGAAAACACGCTAATCTGTACAGAAAAACTAGAATTAGAACAATACTGAATAAAATATAGAATGGCCTAAAATTTACCAAGAAAACTACTAGAACAATAACTATTATTAATATACTTGTTTTTTTTTACTAAATCATAGATAAAGAAAAACTTTGAGAGAAAAACTACCAAGAGCATAAACACTAACTGTAGGACAGGAATGTAAGTATAAAAAAAAACAGAAAAATCCTACTTGAAAACTGCTGTGAGTGGCCAAAGAGATCTGAGTATCAGAGGTGCAACCTAGGAAATTAACAGTAGGGGAGGAGTCACAGCTCCGGGCTTCGAGATCAGTGCCTATTTCAGATCTGTTTTGGATCTGACAACACTCATGTTTGAATGGATTAACAATTATTTAGAGGACCTGACAAAGGTTTATGTATTGCAGAATAGGGGGAATCTCATACAACAAGAGGTGTAATTGCAGACAGCTAAGGAGAAAATAAGGGACTACTTCAATAATATGCATGAGTTTAGACAGATCGCTGTTAAGTAATAACTCCCGAATGCAAAAACGTTTACCTCAATGACTCAGGCAACATAAAGTAGAAAGGATTGTTGCCAAGCTTAAGGAGTCTGTATCAAGGAAAATAACCAAAGATAGCCCTTAGTGGTATTAGAAATATTTCCTAAATTTTATTAAAATCTGTATAAAGCAGAAAAAATGTGCAAATCAAGAAAAAGTACAAATGGAACTGTTTATGGAAGAATTAAATGCATCAAGGTTAGAGATAGATGAGGCTCAATTACTGATAGGATAGGAGGAGATGAGATATAAATGGTGATGTATAACCAATCTATAGGAAGGTCCATAGGAATAAATGGCATTCCTGTGGAATTTTGGAAGCTGGAAGGGAAGAAAGTGATAAAGATACTGAATGTTTTGTTTAACAGTATTTTAAAAGGAGAAGATGCACCAACATCCAGGAAGGAAGCAGTGGTAGATGTAATACTTAAAGATGGTAAAGACCCATCAGATCCAGCTTCATATAGACCCATTTTGATTCTAAACCATGATTATAAAGGGTTTATGACTACAATGGCTAAAAGAATGGCAATTGTGATGCCAAAATTGATAGATATGGATCACTGTGGTTTTGTGGAGAGCAGGCAAACATTTGATAACATTAGCAGAACAATGATGATCCAGAGGAAAGCAAAATGTACAAAAATACCACTGTTACTGGTGCGTCTTGATGCAGAGAAAGCATTCGGCAGACTAACTTAGGATTTTATGAGTAGGGCAATGGAAGCATTTGCATTCCCTAATAAAATTATAAGATTGGGATATATGAAAGATCAGAAATGAAAAATTAAAGTGGGGTACTCCTCTCTGATAAGTTCTGTTTGAGCATGGGAACCAGCAGGGGTGTCCTCTTTCCCCTTTGTTATCTGCATTATATTTAAAACCACTGGCAAAGAAAATAAGGGACTCAGAATGTGGCCGTGGTGGTGCAGCAGTTAGTGTTGTCACTTCACAGCAAGAGGCTCCTCGGTTTGATTCTCGGCTTGGGGGGGCCTTCTGTGCGGAGTCTGCTTGTCCTCCCTGGAGTCATATGGGCTTCCTCCAGGTGCTTTGGTTTCATCCCACATTCCAAAGACATGCAGTAGGCTGACTGGACACTCTCAATTGGCCTTAGGTGAGAATGTGTATGTGAGTGAGTGGTACGAATGAACTGCTAGCCAACCAGTGGTGTAAACCTTGGCTCAAGATGATTGCCACTGCTGAAGTGACACCCCGACCCCATGTGCAAAATGGGAAAAGTTGTTGAGGATGGATGGACAGATGGATGGATGGAATCAGTATGGTAAACAAAAAAAGTTGGTGTTATTTGCAGATGAGATTATACTATACCTGACAAAACCAGAAAGGACATTTCAGTATTGTGAAATATTCTGAGATAGTTTCAAGTATTTTGGGGATAAAAAATTAATGAAGATAAAACAAAGGCAATAGCTGTAAACTATGTATCCACACCTGAACTAGTTCAGCAAAGTATGAATTAAAAGGAATTCTGTTATGGCAGCTAAGGGTATATGGGAAGAGACTAGACAAAAAACAATACAAAAAATGAGAAATTGAAAGCTCTGTTTTATGTATATGGATAGCAAGATACAAGCAGTGAAAATGTTTTTAGTCCTTTTAGTTTTATACACAGGCCAGGCATATTTTTATCAGCCAGAAGAGAAGTTGTGGATAGCCATTAATAAAGAGCTGAAATATTTTGTCTGGGAGGGGAAGAGGGCAAGAGTCAAGTGGAATATGTTGATCCTTCCAATAGAACAAGGTGGTTTGGGATTACCTGATTTGAAGAGGTATTTCTGAACTACACAGTTAAGACTTCTATACACAGCACAAGCAGAAACCTATTGAAAGTGGAACGGGATGATGATGAAACAGAAGGAAAGCTCAAGAAACAAGGACAGACTGTGATTTTGGATGCAAATCCTTAAGGAGAATAAAAAAAGTTATGTACTCACCACAATGTTCCATCTTTTTTCACCTCTCCTCACAGATGGGTTATGGATCAGATTATCGGATCCGACTCGGCTGTTACTAAACTCGTAGCAAACAAAGAAGCTCTTGGACATTCCCTTTACCCAAAATGCATCTCCTCCTATTCCCTCAGATCTTGTTTGCCATAATACACACTGACAAGAAATACAGGGATAAAAACTAAAGAGTGAAAGTTTAGCAGAGACAAGGATAAAAATGCATGTCTTGTCTATAAAATCTTCTTATTCAACCAGGGCTGGGGACTGGAGGGAGGGAATGTGAGGAGAGATGAAAAAATTGACAATACAGATGGAAAGCTATGATAAGTATGTAACTTCTTTATCTGATATTGTCAATTTTTTCATCTCCTTCTCACACTGGACAAAGTCCCCAGCTTCCAATATCCTGGGCAGACTCAAGGAAGAATGTTCCTCAGAAACACTGAACCAAAAGAGGCCCTTCCCCGGGAGACAATGTCCAACTTATAGTGGGAAATAAAGGTATGATGGCTAGACCAAGTGGCTACTGCACAAATGTCATCCATGGAAGCGCTAGTTTGAAAAACAGCAGATGAGGCCATGGCCTTAGTGGAGTGAGCTTGAATGGATTTGGGAAGATTAATATCCTTAAAGGTATAAACAAAAGAAATGAAGTCAGAAAGCCATCTTGATAAGGTAACCTTGGAGACTGATGTTCATTGCTTTTCCAGGCCCTAAGTAAGGTTCAACTGGTTTGTCTTGTGAAAGTTTTTGGTTCTATGTAGGTAGAATCACAACTGCCTATGTACATCTAACAAGTGTAGAACATATTCACTCTTGTTGCTAAAGTTATGAAAGAAGACATGCAGATGGATGGTTTGGTTAATATTAGTTTGAGAAACAACTTTGGGGAGAAAGGAGAGGTTAGTACGCAGTGAGACTGTCTTTGTGAAAAAAAACAAATATGGAGAATGTGAGCATAAGGCTTGAATCTCTGGAATTCTCCTTGCAGATGTGATTGCCACTAGAAAAATAGTGTTCCAGGAGAGAAACTTAATATCACAGGTGGCTGCAGGTTAAAGGGCAGTTACACAATAGAACATAGCACTAAATCAAGGTCCCACAGGGGTGAAGGATTCCTGTGAGGTGGTTTTAACAACAGGGTCTCTTTCAAGAAGGCTTTGTAAAGTTTGTGGTAAATTAGTGACAAGTTATCCTCTCCAACATGGAAAACTGAAATCGCCACTAATTGAACTTTGACTGTAAAGGCAGATGCTCCATCATTAAAAAGCTGAGCCAGAAAATCCAAGACAAAGTGAACAGGGGCTGTAATAGGATCTACATTACCCTGTTGTGTCCAAATTACAAATCTCTTCCATTTACTTTTGTATAGTTTTTGGGTAGATAATTTATGAAAAGAGAAAATGTGTTTGACTGCCGAGGAGACGATGGGTTGTCTGGCAATTAACAGAACTGGAGAAACCAAGCCGTCAGCTTGAGATTGTGGAGGCATGTCAGGTGTGACAGTAGCTCTGGGAAGCTTTTCAGAATCCAGGGCTTCTTCTGAAAATGAGTCCAGAATGGGGCAATGAGGATTACTGTTCCCTTCAACCTGCTCACTTTCTGAATGAACTTTGAGATCAATGGGAATGGGGGAAAGGCATAAAGTAGATGGGGGGGGCAATCGTGAGTGACAGTGTCCCTCAGGGACTCCCCCTGTGGGGGTATCAGGGCAAAAAAGTTGCTGCATTTGTTGTTTAGGGGGAAGCAAAAAGTTTGCAGTAAGGCTAGCCCCATCTGTGGAAAATGTCCACTACTGCTGTTTGGTAGAGGGACCACATGTGAGGCATGAGAATGGATCTGCTCAACTTGACCACTATGATGCTGGACTTCCCCAGAATGTGCATTTCTATGAGAAAGCGGTTGGATGAGATCACCCACTGCCACACTCTCAGGGCTTGTCAACAAAGAGGGTAAGACTGGTTCTCCCTTGCTTGTTTATGTACCAGACCACGAACATGATGTCTGAATGAATTACAACTGTACCTAGAGACAGAGTAGTTTGGAATGCTTACAATGCGAGGAGCATAGCTCTCATGTCCAGGACACTGATGTGCAGGTTCGCCTTGTCTGCAAACTAGGTTCCCTGGACCATCCTCCCCAGATAATGCCCCCCCACCCTATCTGGGAGATATCCATGGTCACTGTGGCCTGTGGCTGGGGGGAACAAAGGGTTGGCCTTGTAACAATTGGTCTGACTGGTCCACCATAAGAGGGATCTTCTGCATGCACTGGTTATCAGAATCTGGTGGTACATGAAATGATGAAGACCACTGGACAGCTAGAAGCCACTGTAGAATCCTCATATGGAATATGACTAACAGGACTAGAACTATTGCCACAGTCATTGATCCTAACACCCAAAGAATATGATGTGTGGCTACCTTTTGATTTTGAAGTAACCTGTTTGTTTGTCATCTGATCATTAATACTCTCAAAGTTGGAAGTTTGTCAATCATCTGAAAAGTGTCCAAAACTGCTCCAATGAACCCTAAGGTCTGTACTCATAAGAGCTGTGATTTTGGGTAGTTTATTGTGATCCCCAATTGTAGATAAAGCTGAAGAACTGAGTCCCGTATGTTTAACAGTAGATGCCTTTTCAGGGCAGAAATGAGACTGTCATCTAAATAAGGAAATGCCCAGAATCCTTGCCATTTCAGGTGAGTAGCAACCACTGCCATACATCTGGTGAACACCCTGGGGGCTGTGGTGAGACCAAAGAACACTGCTTTGAACTGGAAATGACTGGCTCCCAACCAGAAGTGTAGGTATCTTCTGGAGTGCCTGTCCATCTTTATGTACTGGTACACGTCCTGAAGATCCACTGAGCACATCCAAGCATCCTTCTCCAAGAAAGGTAGTATGGACTGAACCATGACCATTCGAAACTTGCTATCAAACTGACTTGTTTAGCTTGCTGAAATCCAGGATAGGTCTGCAGTCCCTTTTTTCTTTGCAACTAAAAAGAATCTTGAGTAAGTTCCGAATCCTTTCTAGTCTGAGAGGACCTTTTGGATGACTCTTTTTTTCTAGCAGTTTTTGAATTTGTGAGACTGCTTGATCCCTTTGACTGAGTGGAACTTCTAGGATTTTCTTGTAGGGAGGTGGTTGCTGAGAGAAGGGAATTTGGTAACCCCTGGATATTATCCTATGCACCCATGTATCGGAAGTTATCTTTTGTCAGGAATTCCAGTACAGGGATAGATAACCTCTGATTGCCTCCAGAGGTGGACAATCAGGCCTCCTATCAGGAGCACTGGAATGGTTTCCCTGAAAAGAGTTCTTGGGAGCCCTGGTTCTGCAGGCCTCCTCTGCCCCGAGGGGGGCATCTTTCATTATTATTTCCCCCCTCTGCCTCTAGGGGAAAAAAATCTCCATGTGCGTTTTGGTAAGAACTCTAAGATTTTTTGAACCACATCTTCCCGCTTCCTCTCTAACCTTTAGAGTAGGGTCTCTGGGGAGCAGAAAAATGTATGCCCATGGCAGACAGAGTCTTACCTTCCATCTCACACCTGGAAAGAGTATCTTTAATGCTTGGTCCAAATAAAGAGGAACCATCAAATGGGGCACTGCCAAAGGAAGACTTGAAGGGCTCACAAAGCCACATATGCACATCCAGGCATGTCTCCTCATAGTGATGCCAGAACTCATCAACCTAATCATCCCTTCTGCTGTGTGTGCAATAAGCCTCATAGGAGAGTTAAGGGTTGCTAGCTGGGAGGATACCTTTTGACGTACCCCCTCAGCTACTGCACATTCCAGGGTACCTGACAGATCTTTAATAAGATCCTTTTGTAAACTTGTAAAATGGGAACGATAGTTCAGCGATCATAAGGCAAATGTCACTGAAGAGAAAACACTCTTCCCACATCTATTCATTGTCCTAGAATCTTTACTAGGAGGGTAGATAGTAGAACTCTCCTCCGAGTGTTCCTTTTTAGTCGCTGCTGCCATGATCATGGCATTTACTGCAACATCCTTAGTACAGAAGGCTTTATCTAAAGGAGCTGTAATTATCTTGTTTGGTCTCCAGGGAATAGGCTCAATGGAATCTGGGATCTCCCATTCCCACCGATAGAGCAAACCTATGAGCTCATCGGTGAGCAGAGTCACACAGGATGAGGACGGGTGAGAACCAAAAGCTGCCAGGTACACTGACACCTCAGGAGAAGGATTACTTGACTGCCAACTGCCTCTCTGTGTTAGTATTTCTAGAATTTCCCCAAAGGATACATCCTTAGGCAGTGACCATATCCTTCTGCTTCATTGAAGTTGGTGCCTTCGGTGGCAGACTTCTTAGTGAAATCCAAATGTTTCCTCTTACAAAGTCTCTCCCAAGGAACCTCCTCAATGGGAGACTCTGGAGAGGTATCTGAAGAGACAGGGGGACCCCACTTGGTATCCTGGTGCTTGAGGTCTCACTGTCCCAGTGGAGCATCCTAGTCGAAAGTAGTATGTATGGAATCCTGACAAGACTGTGGATCTGAAGGGGGAGGTACCCTTTTAGTTGCAGTGGCAGCTATCTCCCTCTCCAAGGCCCCAAAGGCTGACTGTGCCTGAGTGAAAGAGGACTCTGGCCCTAACAAGATATGCTTGCGAGACAAAGCCTCTATAACCTCAAAGACAGCTCACCCAGGGTAGAAGCCAGAGCCGAGCTCACCTGCACAGAAGCCCTGAGATGCATCGACTATTCTGACAACCTGGGAGTCAAATGCTCTCAAGGACTGGGAGGGTGACTATGGCTCACAGAGCTCTCCAGATCCAAGAAAACAGAAAAGCTCAGAGTCAAAGCCTGATCCAAACAAGATGTTCTTAGATCTGATCTAAAGGATACTGGATGCATCAGATCTGAGGGCTCCGAAACTTGCTCTGAAGTCAGAGGAGGATCCAGAGGGGAAGTAGTAGACACAAGAAAATATGGAGCCAAGTGGATCGGGCCGAGGGTGACCTGATTTGCCCTGTGCCCACAGAATCTTCTGCACCAAATGCTTCACGTCATCCTCAGTAAGGCTCCTAGTTGAACAAGAGGAAGAGCCAGACAGGGATCTCAGCCTAGACAAAAAGGGGGATGGTATTCTGAAAGGTACAGGGTCATAATTTGGAGAGTACCTGGTCCAAGGAAGAGTTGTAATGGGCTTAAAGACACTCTTCTTTGGATCTGATACCAATGGATCCAGCCCATATTTAGCAGCTGTCTCTGGAGCTGAAGATACTGGATCTGACTTGACAGTAGTTGGTGCCCAAGGTGCTGGACAGATCTGCATCTGCAAGTTTTGAAGATTTTGTCTTCAGCTCTGAGGTATCTGATGGAGACAATGAAGACCTCTTCTTGCCCTTATCACCAGCTTTCACAGACATAGGAAAAAGCAGGACTGGACTGAGCAGACTTCAACTTAGAAGCCAGCTTTACTAGGGAAGCAGAAATGGCCTCTTCAAAGGCAGAGGGAAGCATCCCTTTTAAGATCAGTTTATTCCTTCTTTCAACCAACACATGGAGGTTAAAATAATGACAAATACAGCAGTTCTCCTGTAAGTGTAGAAGCCATAAGCAGTACATGCATAATTTGGATTTTATGCCTGCATTTGGAGCACTGTTTCAAAGCCAGCAGGCTTGTTGTGTTTGTCCGACATGGCAAAAAGGTAGGCAATGAAAGGCAGAATAAAGTTAGACGATTTTTTTTTTTGATAAAAAAAGTTAGAAGGAGACCAAACTATTAACAATAGTAGTCAAGGCTGCCTAAAAAGGTAAGGGATGAGGGAAAACCCATACTAAAAAAAGTCGGTTACAGGGGAAGAGAGAGAGAGAGAAAAACAAGTAACCTAATAAAAGGGGGTTAACAAGGAAATATCAAAATTATTTGAACAAGAAGAGAAGCAGGTCAACAGTAAGACACAGAAAATTGAGAGTGAATAAGGCAGTAATTTAAATTAATATGACCAGATGATCCAAGAGCTCTAAGGAATGAGATCTGAGGGAACAGGGAGAGATGCACTGTGGGTAAGGGGAGTGTCCAAGAGCTTCTTTGGTTGCCATAAGCTTAGTAACGGTCTTGTCAGATCTGATGGTCGGATCCATAACCCATCTGTGAGAAGAAGGAGATGAAAAACTAACAATATCAGATCAATAATCATACTGAATATTATATTTATAAACTAATAGAAAAACTAAGGCAATACGGGGATAGAGAAAGCAGATTCTGCTGATAGGGATGACTGAAATTACTGGTAAAAACTGGCAAAGGAGCCAAGGGATTGGCAGCAAATAATTAGACAGGGAAAGGTAAGAGGATGGGAAGAGGCCAAGAATTTATTTGGACTGCAGGCTAGCGATTGTCTTCCCTATCAAGGATTGATATCAGAGTTTACGCAAAGTGAGGGAAATAGGAGATCCTAAGGGAAAGACCAGTACTAGTAGAGTTAGGAAGGACTGGGAAGTGAGATTAGATAAGCAATTCAAAAAGAAACAATGGGTGATATATGTATGGCTCCCAATTATTCAAAGTCTAGAAGATTTAGGATCTTTGTTTATAAGTGTTTTATTGGGTATTTTTATACCCCAAACAGGTAGACTGCAAATGCTGGTGATGTGATGGGGAAGAAAAAGGTAATCGGAAACATGTTTTTTGGGAGTGTAATGAGTTGGCAGACTGTAAAAATTCCCTACAGACCACTCAAACAAAAATATTGGATAAGCAAATTGGTGTAACTAAGGAAATGATTTTTGAGCCATAATACAGAACTGGAATTGCGCAGACCTAGTAATGCCTTGCATTAGTTTAATTTTGGTGGCTGCCAAAAAAAAAGTTACTACAAAATGGCTATCAAAGTCTAAACCAAATGTATTAAAAGTATTGACTATAGTAACAAGAGATTAAAAAAAAATATAACTCGAAGTGGAATCTTTAGAAAAGGATAGGAGCAAATTACATAAAAAAAGGGAATTGTAGGAGACATACATGTAGAATAATGTTGTGGAGGAAGAATGAGGTTTTCGGGAAGATAGGAATTGAATGAGCTTTGTAATGTTTGACTGACAACGACTAGATAGATTATAAGTTATGTATAATGTTTGCAACTGAAACTATGTCAGTATGGTTTGTTTTCATGTATATAACTGTATGATTATCTACATCATAAGTGACAATTCAATAAAGGTATTTCTTGTTTTTTTTTAAAAAAAAAAAAAAGAAGAAAAAAAAAAGGATACCCCAATATCAGGCCAGAATACCAAAGCTTTTACATCCTCCTAGCATCATACATAGGTGTATGCTCCCCACATAGGTGTAGGCATAAAGGTTATGTACTTACACTCCATACTCTGAATTGAAGTGCCCTAGGAGAACTAGAGCAACTCAAGGAGAAAGAACATGCATATCCACAGGGAAAAAGAAACAGAAGAGAAACTCATAGGCCCCTCATCTAACAAAGAGTTCCCAACAAAAGAAAGAGAAAAATGGAGACAGGAGGTAGAAATCAGCTCAGCAAGGGGTGTTTAGACTGACATTCAACTGTGGCATTTGGACTGGCGGCAAAGAAGTTCTGAGTATAGAGCGTACGTATGTCACCTTTATGCCCTATGTCTACACAGAGAACATATGCCTGATGTTCAATGTTAGGAGAATGTAAAAGCTTTGGTAGACTGTCCGGATGCTGGGCTGTCCTTGGCAGGAGATCCCATATACTATGAATATTGCAACAGTGATAATGAAAAGCATCCACTGGATACAATCCATCTTACCCACTTGTCTAATGTGATGGTGACCCAAAAGTGCTTCTTATGCATCTCCTGAATGCCACCAGAGTACAGCAGTCAGGCAGACCTTCAGGGATTCTTGGGACACATGTCAGTAAAGGGCCCATGGTACCCCTGGATTTTGCAAACCACCTCAGCCTCTGGAACTGCATCAGCTAAAGTGACCACCTCTGACTTGGCTACCTCCATCAGAAGAGGAGTCATGTTGATACCTGGACTTTCAAAACCAGAGTGATTGAGGCCCCTTTTGATCCTATTGAATGGGCACTCTGAAGGGTCTCAAAATTCACTCCCACTGCAGACAGAGTCTTACCATCCTGCTCACTCTTCTGCATTCATTCTTTCACTGCAAAACCAAATAGGCTGGTACCTTCAAAGGAGGCATTTCTGAAGAATCCCTTAAAGTTGTCCCCAAAGTCACACAAATCCAACCAAGCATGGTGTCTTACAGTGATGCCTGCACTATCTGTTCTCACTGCTCTATCTGCTGCATTATGCAATAGCCACATGGAGAGGTTGGTAATGTTAGACACTGATGACATAGTGGCCTGAAGCTATTTCTGTGATTCAAGAGTAATAAAATTCTTCAGATTGGATTATGCTTGCTGAGTGAGATCCCTCTGGAATCTCGACATATAAGTGATGTAGTTCACTGCCAAAATGGAAAAGGAACCAAAAGCATGCACCTGGTACTCCAGTCCATCTATTGCCTGAGACTTCTTTTTTGGTGGATGGATAGAGGAAGTCTCTTCATACAACTCATTTTTTGTGGCTGTTCAATAATTATGGAGTCTACTGGTGCTGTTTTGTCCCAAAATTGGTTGTCTTTCCGAGGATGTTGTATTTTGTCTGGCTTCCTTGAAACTGATTCATAGGTATCAGGTTCCTGCCAAGACTTTTCACTACCAACTCTACTAACTTGTCAGTGAGAGGGATCACTCAGGATATAGATGGGGTTGTTCCGTATACCTTAAATAATACCTCATCCTGACAGGGAGGTTTGGTGGGCCAAGTTCACCTCCATTACATCAGCTCCAGGATCTCTCTGAAGAAAGCAACCTCATGAGGGAACTGTGGGCAACTCTCTCCATCTTCCAAGTTGGTATCTGAAGTGACTGACTCTGACTGACTGTGAGTCTAGATGCTTTGTCTTGCATGCCTTCCTTTTAGGTGGCTTAGGGAATGAGGCTCCTGAGTCCTCCTGGGACTGTCTCTGTGCCAGGGAAGAATGTCTGGGCTCAATGGAATGAGTCAGGCCAGTGTATGCCTTTGCAGAAGTCAACAAGATAAAGTGAGAGTCAGGGAGGGACTGAAGTCAATGGAATCTGTGGATCTGCCCTGTGTGGTGAAGCAATGATCCTCCTCAATATTCAGAAGGCTGCATCATCCTCTAAAGGACCCAGATACACCACACCAGTGGTTAGATCCAACACCTCCCAACAAGAGAGTGTTAAAGTAACCAGAGGCGGGATATTATCAGCTCTACCCAAGGGTCCGGCACTGAGAAGGGGATTGGACACAAAGCCTTGAAGGCAGCCATATCCAAGGAACTAGCAGAGGTATCCACCTGAGTCTTCAGCTCTGAGACTCAGACACCAGATCCAACAAGGCTGGAATGAGGTGATTCAGATTTTTGAATCCATATGCCAATGATGTGTGTGTATCCATTTTCTTTGGCCATAGGTTCCATGTGACAATACACATCCAAATGAACCAGAGCTGAAAGTTGGACCCTTAATGTGCTTGGATAGGGATAAAGTGTACAGATTCAACCAGCTTCAGAGATGATGGAGTTTCAATGACCCCCTTCTCAATCTGAGTCTTCAGGAACTTTTGCAAAAAGGGATCCAAATCAACTTCCAAGGTACTTCTGTAGATCTGAACAACTTTGTAAAGAGGACTGAAGGTCTAGAAACTGGTCATTCCTGTTTCTTCAGCAGGTCATGAATAGTAACACAACTCCTATCTTCAGATCCAGGGGAGGAGTGTAGGTAGGGGTCCATGCAGCATGCTCCTCAATCTTTGAAACTTCATGAGCTAAGGATGTAATGAAAGACTCATTGGAACATTTATCTGGATGTGAATCTTAGGTTTTGAGGGGCTTATTGCCCAATGTCCTAAGTTTAGAAGTTTCTGGATCTACAGGAAGATGCCATTTGATAATAAGCTTGCTCCTCCAGTCTGCAAGTGCCCTGGGACCAAAGGCAGTACAAATGTTGCAGCAGGCACTGTGGTGAGACAACCCCAAACATACAACACAAAGATCATGAAGATCTTGAGTCTGAATTTTCTGCCCACGCTTAGAGCACTTCTTGAAGCCAGTGGACTTCTACATTACAAGTATACAATCACAATAGTCAACAGTGACTACAACCACACACTGAACTACTTCAACAATAAAACTGCAAAAACAGTACTAAGAAGCAGTCACCATAGTCTACAAGCAAACTGCCCTAAATAGCTACCAGACATAAGCTAATTAGGCAGACAAAAGTATATGAGTCCTAACAAACACACTAAGCACAGACAGCCATTCTATTAATTAACAGCTAATACCATAAGAAGAGAGGAGGAAGATGGTAACAAGGCAGAAAAAGGGAAGGGTTATACAAATTAAATAAAATCTTAATCTAAAGGTAAGTCTTTAGAAATATGAGACACAAAGTTAAATACTATCACTAACTAGCCGAAGGGGCTACCAAATACCAATCTACAACTAAAAAATTAAACAAACAAAAAGTGAAGCACTTATCTGCAAAGATTTTGCGGCAACTTTTGAGCTAGTTGGGGAAAGCAGGGTAATATGGAAAAGAATATTTTGGAAAGGCCAGAGGCTGTAGCACTGAATCAGCCAGATCAGATCCGAGTGGAGGCTTAAGAATCCATATGCCAGATCAGGTAGACTGAATAGATGGGATAAGTCCTTCATGTTTAAAACCTCACTTCCTCCTTATGAGTGAGTTCAAATGGAGACAGAGTAAGCTTTTAAAGTACAAAGTTGAGATCCCATTGAGGAGCCACCTGTTTCTTAGGTGGACAGATATGCAACACCCCTTTCAAAAACTGTTTAACTTCAGTATGGTTAGAAAGGGAGGATCAAAGGGTAGACACACAGAAATAGCTGACAAACAGATCTTAACTAAAAAATAAGAAAAGCCAGAGCACAGTAACTCACACAAATAATCAAGAACCAGAAATATCCAGGCCTGTAGAAGGTCTTTTTTTCTAGGAATGACAATAACTACAAAATATATTCCATTTGCACATATATGATTTCCTAGTATTGCTTTTTTTCTCCTTTAGTATCTGCTGCACATCCTCAGGAAAAAAAGAAGTTATGTACTCATCATAACATTCCGTGTGAGTTGTTTATCTCGCCTTTATTTTCAATGATGGGTTCGGAGCCGATCCACTGCTCCAACACGGCCGTTAGCAAAGCTCAAGGTTTACCAGTAGCTCGAGACCGAGACCCTCATCCCATGATGCACTGCTGGAATTACCTCAGATCTTGTTTGCTGCGTGTATATATAACCCTCTAAGGGGTGCACTCCCCAAGAAAGAATAAGAAGTATTGAACAACCAGGATGATACTAGCCTCTAGGTCAACTGTCAGCCAGGAGGGGGATGGAGGGAGGGACGTGAGAATAAAGGAGTGATAAACAACTCACATGGAACATTATGGTGAGTACATAACTTCTTTATGTGAAGTTGTTAAATCTCGCCATTTGTTATCACTGATGGGTAGCGTCCCTATCACCCTCAATCCTGGGTGGCTCATGGGAGAACATTTTTCAGGACCGTAGAACCAAAAGAAGACCTGTCCCTGGAGGCCTTATCCACTTTGTAATGAGTGATAAAAGTATGAGGCTTAGACCAAGTGGCTGCAGTACAAATGTTATCAAGGGGCAATTTAGATCGAAAGGCAGAAGATGTAGAAACGGCTCTGGTTGAATGAGCCTTTACTTTGTGTGGTAAAAGTATGTTAGCAGCTGTATGAACAAATGAGATACAATCCGATAACCATTTTGAAAGGGCTGTTTTAGCCACTGGTCTACCTTTTCTGGCCTCCAAAAAGGATACAAAAAGTTGATCTGATTTCCTAATATCCTTGGTTCTATCGAGATAGAATCTAAGCTGTGTACGTCAAGTTTGTGCAGCATGTATTCTAATTTGTTGGAATGGTTGGGGAAGAAGACTGGCAATTCAATAACCTGATTGATATTTGATTCTGAACAGACTTTAGGCACAAAGGATGGGTTTGTTCTGAGAGATACTCTATCAGTATGAAAAATCATATAAGATGATCTGATAGACAAAGCTTGAATTTCTGATACTCTGCGGGCAGAAGTAATGGCCACTAGAAAAATAGTTTTCCAGGAAAGGAATTTGAGATCACAATATGATGCAGGTTCGAAGTGGGGAAGAATTATTTGAGATAGCATAAAATTCAAATTCCAAGGAGAATAAGGGGTTTTGACAGGAGGCCTCATGTGAAAAACACCTTTGAGAAAAACCTTAGATAACTTATGGGTCATAATATTTAACCCATCCAATCCAAGGTGAAAATTTGATATGGCAGCTAACCGAACCCGAACTGTGGCAGCTGCTGCTCCTTCCTTAAAAATCATTGTCAAAAACTCTAGAATGGATGACAAAGGAGCTCAGAAAGGGTCAATTTTTTGTATGCTGGCCCAGATGTAGAACCTTTTCCACTTACTGCAATATAGTTTTCTGGTGGATGGCTTATGAGAAGACAATAGAATTTGTCTTGTGTCATATGAGAGGGAATGAAGCCTGGCTATTTGGGGAAGTGGATCAGCCAAGCAGTCAGCTTTAGAGACTGCAGTGAAGGATGGAGGTCCCCTGACGGGTGTGGCAGGAAGTCTGGAACTGGGTCCAGGATCCATGGATCCTCCAGCAGATGATGATGAAGAAAAGGGAACCAAATCTGTTGAGGTCAATGGGGGCTATAAGGATAACAGTCCTTCCCAGCAACTTTGCTTTCTGTACAAACCTGGGTATCAATGGAATTGGAGGGAATACATATAGGAGATCTGGAGGCCAATCGTGTACGAGTGTGTCTCTCAGGGGATGTCCCGGAGGTGGTATCAGGACAAAATAGCTTCTGCATTTGGTATTGATGTGACTGGCAAAGAGGTCGCAGCAAGGCTGGCCCCATTTGCAGAAAATCATGTCCGCAATATGTTGGTTGAGAGTCCACTCGTGAGGCAACAAGATTGCCCTGCTCAGCATGTCCGCTATCACGATGGATTTCCCCGGGATGTGCATTGCTAACAGAAAATGCTGGGATGACACAGCCCATTGCCATACCCTGAGGGCTTCTCAACAAAGGGGGTAAGACTTGGTTCTGCCCTGTTTGTTCAAGTACCAGACCATTGATATGTTGTCTGTCTGAATTGCAATTGTCCCTAGAGGAAGAGAGTCCTGAAAGTACTGCAACACCAGAAGTACTGCTCTCAACTCTAAAACGTTGGTATGCAGATGTGACTCTTGATCCGTCCATGTGCCTTGGGCAGTCTTTTCCTGAAAATGCCCCCCCCCCATCAGGGAAGCGTCCGTGGTCACAGTGGCTACTGGGGGAGGGAGCACAAAGGGTCGGCCTATTGTGACATGAAGAGACATCAACCACCACCGAAGGTCCCTCTTGCAAGAGTTTGTGATGAGAATCATATGGTTCATTGGTAATTTCTGGTAAGACCATTGAGCGAACAGAAGCCATTGAAGAATTTGCATATGCATTCTTGCGAGTGGAATGGCTAGAATTGCTGCCGCCATCAAACCAAGTACCTTCAAGACCTCTGCGGCTGTGGCTTTGTTCTTTGACACCAATGAGTTGACGTGTTGGCGAAGAAGTAAGACCCTATTGACTGGAAGACGTAGAGTGGTGGTTGAGGTATCTAACTCTGCTCCTATAAAGACAGTATGCTGCAATGGCGACAAGGCAGACTTTTCGAAGTTGACTGTAATACCTAAGTGGTTGCAGAGTGTCAGAGTAGATTCAGTTGCCTGAATCAGTTGATGCCTGGTGGTGGCGGTAAGGAGGCAATCGTCTAGGTATGGAAACATCTGGAATCCTAGATGCCTCAGGTGAGCCGTGACCACTGCCATGCATTTGGTGAACACTCTGGGGGCTGTAGTGAGACCAAAGCGCAGGGCTCGAAACTGGTAGTGACTGGCTCCCAGCCGAAAATGCAGGTGATCTCTAGAGTGTCTGTCCATCTTTATATGGTAGTACTTGTCCTTGAGATCAATGGAGCACATCCAATCTCCTTTCCCTAAAAAGGAAAGAATGGCCTGAAGCGTGACCATTCGGAACTTCTCATTTTTTACAAATTGGTTGAGTCTGCTGAGGTCCAAGATAGGTCTCCAGTCCCCTGTTTTCTTTGGAACCAAAAAGAATCTTGAGTAAGTTCCGAATTCTGTTTGGTCTGCTGGGACTGGCTGGATGACTCTTTTTTTCTAGCAACTTGCGGACCTCTATAGTTGCTTGTCCCCTGAGACTGGGTGGAACATGCGGGATTCTGTTGACAGGAGTGGAAGGGGAAAAGAACGGTATGAAATACCCTCTGGAAATGATGCTTTGTACCCAGGTATCGGATGTTATGCTTAGCCAGGCTTCTGGGTACAAAGATAAGCGACCCCAACTGTCTCCAGAGCCGGACAGCCAGGCCTCCTTTCAGGAGCGCTGGTAGGGCTGATCAGAAAACTGGCCTCTGTCACCCTGCTGTTGTGGACCCCCCTGCTGTGTGGGCAGTGTCTTCCATTATAACCAGGGGGTTTCACCACGTGTGTCCCGAAAGGCTCCCTGAGCTTTTTGGAACCACATCTTTCTGCCCTTAGGACCCTTGGGATAGGGCCGAGTAGGGGTAGAAAAATGGACTCCGACGGCAGACAGAGTCTTTCCTTCCTGCTCACACCTGGTTAGAGTTTCCTTTACCTTGGACCCAAACAGGGATGAGCCATCAAATGGGGTGTTGACAAAGGAAGACTTGAAAGGCTAAGCAAAGGAACAGAGATGCATCCAGGCTTGTCTATGCAGAGCAATGCCTGAAATTGCAGCCCTACTCGAACCATCAGCTGCGTAAGATATGAGACGCATGGATGAGTTCACAATCAAGTTTAGGGTAGCGAGCTGAGTGGTAACTTTGTTGGCAACCCCTGCAGCTACCGTACCCTGGAGAGTATCTCCTAGCTCCTTCAGGAGTTCTCTTTGTAGTCTGGTAAAATGGGTTAAGTAGTTCATGATCGAAGGGAAAAAGTTGCTGAACTATACATGCATTTCCCATATCTATCCATAATCCTGGAATCTCTGTTAGGAGTATGGATAGATGAGGACGTCTCAGACGTTTCCTTTTTGGTGGCTGCTGCCACCACCATGGCATCAACAGGCACTCCCTTAGTCAAAAAAGCTTTGGCCACAGAGGCAGAGATGAACTTATTTGGCTTCCGAGGGACAGGTTACATGGCCTCCGGAGACTCCCACGCTTTACGAGAGATCAGCTCCATGAGCTCATCATAAGGTGAAGATACCCAAGAGGTAGAAAGTTGAGACCCGAAAGCCTTCAAAAGCACTGACTCATCCTCAGTAGGGCTTCTGGACTACCAACCACCCCTCTGATTAAGGATCTCTAATATCTCCGCAAAGGAAATATCCTCAGAGGGGGATCGAGGGGACCCTTCTGACTAATCCAAGTCAGTGTCAGATGTCAAAGACTCCTGTGGGGAGTCCAAGTGTGTCCTCTTGCACAGTCTCTTCCTGGGTACCTCAGTTGGGGCTTCTGGGGAGGTCTCAGAAAAGCAGGGGCACCCTGTGGGGCTACGTGAGGCTCAGGGTCTCTACGCTTGGGTTGACCGGTAGAAGCAGGAGCAGACACAGGTGCTTGAGGAGGGGAGGAGGAAGCCAGACCTGATGCTGATGGTGTCTTTGGAGGCAGGACTCTCCTCATGGCATCAAACGCACCACGACTCCGACAAGAAGTGGTAGATGGATCCGGAGGGACCGTCCGATCCTCCTGCACCGAGGCCATGGGCTCAGAGCCTGATGTAGGAGCAGAGCTCATCCAAGCCGAAGCCCCGAGAGGAAGAGTCGGCACTGACAAATCGGTAGGACTATCTTCTCCGGACCCGACAGGAGAGTGTCGGCTCCTAGAGTCCCCGGTCGGCGCCAAGGACGTCTGAGTAGATGGGAACGGAGGCCAGAAAAGGTAGACCAGTGGAGTAGGTCTCGGCTCCACAGGCTCAACAACCATCAGGTCAGCCTCCTCCGGCTCTGAAAGTCCGGTATGGCTTGGTGGAGGAGCAATCAAGTCCAGGGTAATGGTCTTCGGTTCCGACGGAGGCGTCGGAGTTGACAATTTGGTAAGGCCTGGTGCCCGTAAAAGCTTCTGCACCAACCGGTCCATATCCAGATCTGAGAGGCTGACAGAAGACTTCGAGGAGTGCACCGAGGGTGCTGACTGAAGCAGAGGAGATGAGGGAGTCTCAGCAACTGGCTCCAAAGCTGTGAGCTGGCTCCAAATGGAAGGGACAATTGGTTCCGAAGGCAGTGGAACCGATGACCCTAAACCCTCCATTTTTTTACCCTTTTTAGATAACTTGGAGTCACCTGAAGAGTTGGATGACTTAGATGATTTGCTAGCACTATCCTGGTCACCCAGTGCTTCCGAGAAGGGGTGCTGAAGTAAGCCCCTATCCACCAGTTTCCTCCTCCTCTCTAAAAGCACCCTGGAAGAGAAGGAGTGACAGATGCTACAAGAGTCTTGGAGGTGTAATGCCTCCAGACAATAGACACACTGAACGTGCCTGTCAGTGACTGATATTTTTTGTCCACAGTCCGGACATTTTTTGAAGCCAGATTTAGGATGTTGCTTCTCTTTCTCTTCAGACATCCTAAATTTAAACAAATAGAAAACACACTCTAAGCAACTATTAGCTATTGAATTAACTACTGACTATGAATTTAGTTAAATACAAGGCCGACACTATTAGGCCAACAGATAACTAGAAACACTTCTATGGAAAAAACAAAGCCAACACAGGGCACTTATCTAAAATATATATATATATATATATATATATATATATATATATATATATATATATATATACTACCCTAACAAGAATGAAAGTTAAAAAAAAGTTTTTACAACTTGCGAATAGAAGAATCTTTCCAATAAAATTGGTCCGAGCAATCTGGAACACTGAGATCTGTGCCGCGGCAAACTAGATCTGAGGTAATTCCAGCAGTGCATCATGGGATAAGGGGCTTGGACTCGAGCTACTGGTAAACCTTGAGCTTTGCTAACGGCCGTGTCGGAGCTGAGGATTGGCTCTAAACCCATCAGTGAGAATAAACGGCGAGATTTAACAACCTCACATAATAAGGTACTTAAAAGGTATTAAAATTCTATCATCTAGGCAGTAAGTTAAAGACTTTTCAGGTCAGATATATCTTACTCATGTCTTGTGAGAGCAAATCCATTCTGTAGGGCCCTTGGCTAGACTGAAAAAAGACAAAATCACTGTTGTCTGGACCAAAAGGGAGTCACATCACATTTTTTTGGAGAGCCCTAGTGGATTTTTAGAACAACTTTGGAAATCAGTGGAAAAGCATAGGGGAACATTCCTGTCCATGGAAATGACAAGACATCTGTTTTCCAGGCCTGTTTGCAAGCAGTTCTTGAACAGAATATTTCTAATTGTCTGTTCTAAAAGGAGGCAAACAAATCTACTTGAGGAACTTCCCAAAGTTAGATCAGTTCTTGGGAGATTCCAGGATGGTGTTTCCATTCATGAAGGTCTGTCCTGGTCCTGCTGAGCGTGTCTGCCGTCAAGTTTTGCTTAATGAAATGTATGTTGCCTGCAGAGTTAAACTGAGCTGTATTGTTACCTCCATCACAGCTATTACAACCAGCCTACAAAAAAGGTAGGATCTGGTAGCCCCTTTGTATGTTTATATACCACATCACTGTAGTGTCTGTGTCCACTTGCAGGGGTCCAGGAGACCAGAAATTATTTAAGGCTTTCATGCTTTGATCACTACCAACATCCCTGTCTGATATTTATGTGCTTCTGTCTGTCTGATGGGTTCCACAAAGCTTGTATTTTTACCACTTTGGAAACTGCACCCCACACCATGATTGATGCATCTGTAGTTACAGACTGTATGGGAGTCTGAAAGTAGAGTGGGAAATCTGGATTTTAAGAAACCTGCTTTATCTACCAAGGAATCGCACTTTTTACAAGTACCAGTGCTTGGACCTGAAAGGACAAACAGTGTAGATGCCTAACTCAGACTGATCTGAGGTGCCACTGCATTTTCCTCAGATGGAGTCTGGTTCTGAATGGAGAGACAAAATCAGCAATAAAAGGAGTGTTATCACTGTATTACTGGAAATGAATTCATCCTCAGGTCTTGGTAAGTACCTTCATATTGTGGACCCTGTTTTTACAAAATCTCACCAAGATAATACTGAAATATAGACTGTATTTTATATATCACGGAGAAAGACAAGTCAAAAATAAATTAAAAGACTGGGTAAACAGGTTCCAGGATAAAAAAAAAAGTGTCTACTCCTGGTGTATGCACTGGTGCCAGGACTGGAAAAAAGGCAATGTAGAACCTTCAGGGCATTGAAACATTCCTATCACAAGGTTAGGCCAGGTAAAGGGTAGGATACCTCCTGTTGCAGTAGAAGGAAAAGGTAGTCCACCAAAACCACAAAAACTGTTAGTCCAAGACAGAGACAGAGAGATGAAAACATGAAGAGATGACAGAAAAAGCCTTCATTGTTACTATTACATTAAACCTCAGAATTTTCATACATAGGATATTTAGCAAGGGTAAGGCAGAAATTTGAGGAAAGAAAACTACTTGCACAAGAAAAAAACTTTCAAAAGCTACACACAAGAATTTATGTTCCTCAACAGAACAGATCAACAAATAATATATAATTAAAGAAACATCCGGCTGCCTAGAAAAAGAAGCAATAGAGCAAGTGAGAAAGTGTAAAAAGCAAAAAGAGAGCCTTTTGAAAGGTATAAAAAAACAGATATTCTAATGAAAAAGAGATCTTAAATGTTGTCAAATATTTGCAAAGGTGACAGACAAACTAATCAATACAAAAAATACAGCTCTGAAAATATTTAAAGAGAATTATGTGGAAAGGCATCCAGATATGGAAAATTGCACAAAATCCAGCCAGTAAAAAAACAAATGACCTCCTTCTGCTAAGCCTAAATATCAGAAGTATAGCCAACAAAGTCTGCAAACTCCATGCCACCATAGACTTATACTCCCCCAGATATAATCATCCTGACAGAAACCTGGCTAAAACCTCACATTACCAGTGAGCAAATCCTCCCTAATGGTTGCAACATACTAAAACTAGATCGACTAAACAAGAAAGGAGGTGGTATAGCTATAATATTTAAACAGTATCCAGATTCTAAACTCATCAGCTCCCCAAATTGCCAATGAAGAAATAATATACACCAACTTGAAAATAAACCAAAATAAAACCATCAACATAATAGGATGCTACTTCCCACCTGGCCAAAATATCCCTCCACTAGAAAACCTCCTAAGCTGGACTAACCACCATATCCCTCAAGGGACCATAATTTTAGGTGACTTCAATATTGATTGGCAATCCTGTTGCGGCAACCATCCAACCCAGCATCTAAACCTTCATGGCTTCACTTCACCTAACTAGTCCATTCACCAACCAGAATACATAAAAACTCCAACAAGCACACTACCCTGGATTGGATACTTGTCAGCAAGATTCCCCAGTCCTATATAGCAGGCTGCCTATAAGATAGCCTCAGTGATCATTCCCCAACATTCCTACTCAAAAAACACCTATACCAAGTTAAACCAGTCATCTACAGTCAAATACATAAAAAACTACACTTTAACCCAATCACATTCATCTCATCCCTCAAAGAATGCAACTGGCACCCTCTAAATTACCTCAGCCTAGATGACACAGTCCAACTTTTCAATACTACCTTCCTAAGCATCCTAAATAACCATGCCCCCATAAGACTTACCAGAACCAAAGCCAAACCCTCCCCATGGCTACAGAAAACCACTAGGTCAGAAATGAAAAACAGAGATAAAGCCTGGGAACACTGGCGCAAAACCAAAATCTGCTCAGCTAGACAGAAATTCCTAGAACTACGTAATAGAGTCCAAAAGCTAATAAAGGAGGACAAAATCTAATACTACCAGTCTGCCCTCAGCTCCTTCCAACACAACTCCAAACAATTCTGGACCTCCATAAACTCCATCCTCCACCCAGGTAAAATCAATACCCCTACACCTAACATTCCTCACTCCTCAGAAAATATTGCTACCTCATTCAACGCGCACTTCACACAAACCATACTATCACTAGGTAGACAACACAACCCCCCTCCTCTACACCTTCACCCAGTAATCTCCCCACACTCGTCTCATTTTCTCCCATTCCTACCCCCAACATAAGAAAACTCTTAACTAAACTTAAACCCACAAAATTAGCAGTAGACAACCTCCCAAGTGAATTCCTACAAATTGCATCTGATGCTCTAGCCTACCCAGTATACATCTTGATTAACCAATCTCTGTCAGAATGCTATGTCTCTACACTATGGAAAATATCACACATTATTCCCCTTCACAAAGGTGGCCCCTCCACAGATCTAACCAACTATCACCCCATAGCTATTCTATCTCCACTCTCCAAAATACTAGAGAGATGCATTCACTCTCAAATCTCAGACTACCTCCTTACTAACAACCTCCTTTCTAATACTCAACATGGTTTCCGACCAAACCATAGCACCACCACTGCCTTACTCTCTTTTACTAACACTATTCTTCACCATAAAAACAATGGCCATCTCTCCTCTGCTACTTTCCTAGACCTATCTAAAGCATTATACATGGTCCCACACAAACAACTCCTCTCTGTACTCAATAGCCTATCCTTTTCTCAATCAGTCACCAATTGGTTTCAAAGTTACCTGTCTGACCGCCAGCAATCTGTTGTATGGCAAAATTACATATCTCCCCAACTACCTTTCTCTATCGGTGTTCCCCAAGGATTCATCCTTGGACCCGTACTCTTTTTTTATTTTCACCAATAATCTAGCCTCTGCCACCAAACATGGCACACTCATACAATATACAGATGACTCAACCATCATCTGCTCCGCCAAGTCCCTACCCGAATTGCAAAAGGTCACACAGCATGCCTTTTCCTCTGTTGAAACTTGGCTATCAGATGCCCAGTTAATACTCAACCCAAACAAAACTAAACTCCTCATCTTCGAACCCACCAAACATACTCAAAACAACTCTCACTTTAACATCACAGCAAAGACAACACCATTATCCACCCAACAGATCACACCAAATTGCTTGGAGTTCAAATAGACAACAATCTCAAATTTTACATTCACATATCCATGACCGTAAACAAAGTCCACCAAAAACTAGGAGCCTTATACAGAAATAAGCAACTCCACACCAAAGCAGCTAAGATTTCGGTTGCAAATTTGCACCTTATCTCCACCCTACTTTATGCCTCTCCAATATATACCAACCTAAGGCAATGCGATCTAAATAAACTCAAGACCTGCTACAACAAAATCGCCAAATTCGCCACCGGGGCATCCTACCAGTCACCACTGTCCCTCACTTACTGAACTAGGCTGCCTAGAACTCCCTCATCTCCTTCAATGGTATCAACACACACTCGCCCACAAACTGGTTAACCATCCTCTAAAGGTCCCATCCCTCCAGTATCTACTCCAACCCTATCTCACCACCAGATCACTACGATCCAGCAACAAAAATCAATTACAGGTTACTAGAGCCAATAACACTGCTGGAGAAGCACTATTCTACAGCGCTATAGCCAAATTATGGAACACCCTCCCCCCCACAATAACCTCTCTACCATCATGCACCCACTTCAAAGCTTTACTTAAAGCACACCTAAAAACATGCTGGCTATACCCTTGTAACTCTCACCATTAACTTCTCCCACTCCATCTACCCTCTACTCTCTTCCACCCCACAAACTACCTTTGATTACAGCAAGCTCTGATACTTCCATGCCTATCTACTTATTATGTGGCAGTAACTTCTTATTGTAACAATTGTTAATATCTGCTATGACTTCGTGGCTAGAACAGATGCTAGTTATCTACTGAATGTACTATGTTCTTCATCTGTAACTATGTTTGTAATATTTTAATTGCTAGGATTCTTCATCTGTAACTATGTCTGTAATATTTTAATTTGTGGAGCTTTTCTCCCCGGGCCTCCACTGAAAATGGACCTGCGTCCAGTCGGACATTCCCGGTCAACAAATGTAAATAAATATATAAATAAATAAATAAATAAAATCACAAAGGGGTAATGTAGAGAAGAGGATTAGTGGGGTAGAAGTTAAAGAAATTGAAACTGAAGTGATGGACTATCTACAAAGAGAAGGCTTTAGTGTGGAGACTCCAACACAGGTAGTATCACATCATGTAGTGTCACAATATGATGGAACAATGGGTTCCCAAATTAAGGTGGTGTTGGAAGATTCTGAAGATTTGCCACATGGTTATGCTCTGGTGCCTTCTGTAGGACACCTCTACAAAAGTCCATTTGAAGTTGCACAGCAAGGGAAGGAGCAGGAAACAGTAGCAACTCTGTCAATGCTGTAGCTTGATGGACTAATGGGTCCCCATATGGAGGAACAGCCCATGAGGCAGGATGCATATGATGAGGATGTCACATGAAGATGTTCTGGAACTTTCTGAAGAACAGTCACCGAAAAAGAGATTAAAGAAGATGCTCACAGTCCAGAAGAAAATGATTTAAGGGAAGACCTGTTTGATTTAATACAGATGGATATACATATTAAGACAGATAAAAAAAATAGATTACACAAAATAAATAACACCCAAAATGCTAGAAGACTGGTAAAGCAGATGATCACATTAGTCAGAACTATTAAGAGAAATCCATGTGAATTGAAATAAATAAAAGGGATATATTACTGTGAAGCTAAACTAATAACAAATAAGGTATCACCACAAAATCATACGGTAACAAAGAAAAGGAAAGGAACAAGAAGAATGCCACCATGGAAACATAAAACAGAGAAAACTATAAAGCAATTAAGACAAAAAGTATCACTGTTAGAAGAATATAAAAAAGGGAACAGATCATCAAAAATGTTTAGAAAAATGGACATGGTAAAACCAATGCACAGTACCATGATTTATCATACACTATTTCCAATAATAAACTATGATATCAGTACAAGCAGAAAAACATAGAAGATATGCTGATAAATATAAAAGAAAAGTACAAAAAAAGAAGTTATGTACTTACCATAACGTTCCATGTTTGAAGTCCATCTTGCCTACATTCTTGCTGAATGGGTTCGGAGCCGATATTCGGCTCTGACTCGGCCGATAATACAGCTCAAGAGCTTTTACTGGCTCAAGGCTAACCCCTATCCCATGGTGCCTCACGGCAATTCCCCAGATCTTGTTTGCAAGAAAACAATAAGTACCTAACAGTTATGAAAATATCAGAAACTGTATACATACAGACAAAAAATTATGTAACATTATCCATGCCAGGTGGACAACAACTACAACTAGGTCAGACAGCACCAGTATAGTCCACCAGATCCTCCAGAAACAGGAAGGAGGTAGGAGGGAGAGAAGCAAGAATGTAGGCGAGATGGACTACAAACATAGAATGTTATGGTAAGTACATAACTTCTTTATGTTATGTAGTCCTATCTCGCCGTAATTCTTGCTGGATGGCACAGCGTCCCTAGCACCTGGCTCAAACAAAGAGACTCTTCAGCACAGTGGACCCAAGGGATGACCTGTCCCGGGAGGTCAAATCCAATTTGTAATGAGTGACAAAAGTATGTGGTCTTGCCCAGGTAGCTGCTGCACAAATAGTATCAATTGGTAGCCAGGATCTAAAAGCACATGAAGTAGATACTGCCCTAGTAGAATGGCCTTTTACTTTGTTGGGTAATTGTTTGCCAGCAGTTTGATAAGCAAAGGAAATGCAATCTGAAAGCCATTTTGAAAGAGTAACCTTAGAAACAGGGAAGCCCTTATTTTTGTCCAAAAAGGAAACAAATAATTGATCTGATTTTCTGTATTCTTTAATCCTGTGTAAGTAAAACCTGAGAATTCCATGAACGTCTAACTGGTGTAATCTGTACTCAGATTTATTAAAATGGTTTGGAAAAAACACTGGTAGCTCAATAGTAGTGTTGAGATTATGCTCTGAGCATACCTTGGGAAGAAAGGAAGGGTTTGTCCTGAGTGAGACTCTATCCTTGTGGAAAATAATATAAGGAGGTTGAATAGTAAGGGCTTGCAATTCTGAGACTCTCCTAGCAGAGGTTATGGCTACTAAGAATAGTGTTTTCCAAGATAACAACTTCAGATCCGATAAAGAAGAGGGCTCAAAGGTTGCAAACATTAATGATGTGAGAACTAAGTTCAGATCCCAAGGTTCAGATGGTTGTTTGATCGGAGGCCTGAGAAGGAGAACTCCCTTCAAAAAGGTTTTGCACAAAAAGTGTGACATGATAGGATTTCCCATGAAGCCAAAATGGAAATTAGAAATGGCAGCTAACTGAACTCTGACTGTAGAGGCTGCAGCTCCTCCATGAAAAACTGACGCAAGAAAGGATAAAATAGATTCTATAGGAGCTTTATAGGGATCTAAGTCTTGGTTTATAGCTCAAATAGAGAACCTTTTCCATTTGCTGGAGTATAACTTCCAAGTGGAAGGCTTATGGGATGAAATCAGAATGTGTTTGACTGAAGGGGAAAGGGAGATGCACCTGGCTATTCATGGAAATGGAGCAGCCATGCTGTCAATTTGAGGGTGTGGATGGTGGGGTGGAACTGCCCCGACTGATAAATCAGGAGGTCTAGAGATGGTTCCAGAATCCATGGTTCTTCCAAAAGATAGGGCCACAGGAAGGGAAACCATACTTGTCGAAGCCAGTAAGGAGCAATGAGGATTAGGGTACTCCTCAACTGTTTTGCTTTCTGTATTACCTTTGGGATGAGAGGAAAAGGTGGGAAGGCATAAAGAAGTCCCGAGGGCCAATCGTGGACTAGAGCATCCCTGGGTGACATCCCCGGATGGGGAATTAGGGCAAAGTAGCTGCAGGTGTGTGGTGAATAGGCCTCAGCAAGGCTGGCCCCATCTGTGCAACTTCTGCATTTAAGGACCACTCGTGAGGCATCAGAATAGCTCGGCTGAGTTTGTCTGCTATCACACTGGATTTCCCCAGGATGTGCATTGCTACCAGAAAATGTTGAGTGTCCATCGCTCATTTCCAAACTCTTAAGGCCTCTCGGCAAAGCAGGTAAGATTTGGTTCCCCCTTGCTTGATTACGTACCACACGACAGACATGTTGTCTGACTGGATCGCAATTGTCCCAGTGGGAAGAGAGTTGTGAAGTGCTTGCAATACATATAGCACCACTCTCGTCTCCAGAACCTTGATGTGCAAGTGGTTCTCATGGTTCTGCCAAGTACCTTGGACCATCATTCCCAGAAAATGCCCCTCCCCCACCCTATCTGGGAAGCATCCGTGGTCAAAACTGCTTTCTCTTGGAGAGGAACAAGTGGACGACCTAAGAGAAGTTGTTCTGTATGCAACCACCATGTCAGATCCCTCTTGCAGGTGTTTGTTATGAAAATCTGATGAGACAAGGGAAGTTCCTGCATCGACCATTGGGCAAATAGTAGCCACTGAAGTATTCTCATGTGTATATGGGCTAGAGGAACTAATAGGATGGAGGAAACCATAGTCCCTAGGACTTGAAGGACTACCCTGGCCTGAACTTTGTGACTGTTTAGCAAGGATCTGACTTGGTTGTGTAGAGACTCTACTCTTTCTGGTGTTAGTCTTGCTGGCATGGTGGTTGTATCTACTTCTGAGCCTGAGAATACAATGTGCTGCGAAGTAGATAAGGCTGATTTTTTTAGGTTGACTGTGATGTCCAAACTGGTGCACAAGGATAGAGTCTCGTCCCTGGTTCTGATGAGTTGATGCTTGGTGGTAGCAGTGTACGGAAACACCGGGAATCCTTGACATCTTAGGTGAGCCGTTACCACTGCCATGCATTTGGTGAACACTCTGGGGGCTGTAGTGAGACCAAAGGGCAGTGTTCAGAATTGAAAATGACTGGCTCCCAGCCGGAAACGTGAGTGTCTCCTGGAGCGCCTGTCCATTTTGATGTGGTAGTATGCATCCGAAGCTCTACTGAGAACATCTAATTGTCTTTCCTGATAAAGGGGAATATTGACTGCAGAGTGATAATTCGGAACTTCGATTTCTTTATGGACTTGTTGAGTCTGCTGAGATCTAGAATTGATCTCCTGTCCCCTGACTTTTTTTGGAACTAAAAAGAATAAAGAGTAAGTTCCGGATCCTATTTGCTCTGTGAGGACTTCTTGGATGACTCTTTTTTGCAGCAACGAGATAACCTCTGATGTTGCACGGTCTAGTTGAATGGGTGGCACATCTGGTAGAGACCGGTTTGCTGTGGGGGGGGGTTGGAAACAAAGAGAATCAGATAACCTCTGGATATTATGGTGTGTACCCAACGATCTTGCAAAATGTTTAGCCAGGCACTTGGGTACAGCGATAGATGACCCCCGACTGCCTCCAGAGATGGACAGTTGGACACCACTCAGACGGAATGAAAGGGATGATCAGAGAAGGTTTCTCTATCTCCCTTGTGTTCCGGACCTCCTATGCCACGAGGATGGCGTCTTCCATTATATCCTCCCCCTCTGCCTCTAGGGGAGGGTTGACCTTGTGCCTGAGGGAAACCTTTTTGGGATTTATGGAACCACATTTTCCCTCCTGTATTACCCTTCGGATAGGGTCTAGATGGGAGGGAAAAATGGACTCCGAAGGCAGATAAGGTTTTCCCTTCCTGCTCGCACCTGGTCAAAATCTCTTTCACCTAAGGTCCAAAAAGAGATGAACCATCAAAGGGGATGTTAGTGTAGGAAGACTTAAAGGATTCCGTGAAATTACAAAGACGTATCCAATAATGTCTCCTGAGAGAGATTCCTGCTGCGGATGGCTTACTCGCTCTGTCCTCTGAATATGATATCAGCCTCATGGAGGAGTTAGCTATCGATGTAAGGGTGGACAGCTGCGTAGAAACCTTATCGATGGATCCTGGAGCTATTGAACTCTGAAGGGCATCTCCCAACTCCTTCAGGAGATCCCTCTGAAAATGAGTAAAATGGGTAAGGTAATTCAGCAATCTTAGAGTAAATGTTGCTGAAGAGAAGGTACGCTTCCCATACCTATCCATCATACTAGACTCCTTGTTAGGAGGATGGATATAAGAAGATGTTTTGGACAACTCCTTCTTGGTGGCCGCTGCTACCACCATAGCATCAATGGGAACTCCTTTGGTAAGAAAAGACTTATCTTCAGGTGCTGTCAGGAATTTATTTGGCCCCCACGTTACAGGCTCCACTGAGTCTGCAGAGACCCAGGCTTTCCGTGATATGACCCCTAAGAGTTGGTCATAAGGAGATGTCACCCAGGAGGTAGAAGGTCAGGAACCAAAGGCCTCAAAATACACTGATTCATCCTCAGTAGGGTTAGAGGTCTTCCAGTCACCCATCTGTCTAAGGATTTCTAGGATGTCAGAAAAGGAGACATCCTCAGAGGGGGATCTAGGGGACCCTTCTGATTCCTCCAAATCAGTGTCAGAAGTGACAGACACAGATGAGTCAACATGCTTCCTCTTACATAGTCTCTTCCGAGGGAGCTCTCCAGTGGGATAATCTGGGAAGGTCTTGGAAGAGGGGGCACCTCCACTAGGGGCTGCTTGGGTCTCTGGTTCTCTACGCTGTGGGGGTGGCAGGGGAGAAGATGTTGCTGTCTGCTGCAGGTGGGGCACAGGTTCCAAAGGTATGGCTTTTGCAGAGGATAAAGCCTTCTCTATTGCTTCAAAAGCCTTTCTCCCCCACTCCGAAGAAGACCTCTGCTCTGAGGAGATGGATGGTCGGCTCCTAGCCAGGGGGAAAGGCTCTGAAGAAGATGTGGGAGCCGAGCTGAGTCGAGCCAAGGCACCGAGAGGGAGGGTCAGTTCTTAAGAAAACCCAGGGTGATTGTCCCCCTCAGAGTTGACTCGAGAGCGTCGGCTCCCAGATCCCTTGGCTCCAGACTGAGCCACTGAGGACAGAGTAATCGGTTTCGAAGAAGCAGGGAGGATCCCTAGAACCGACGGATTCAAGACTGAAGACCCTGAAGTGATTGGCTCCAAGAGCAAAGCACTCGGAGGAGGAGCAGTGGTTTGTAAAAGGGTCGGCTCTGAGACCTTTGGGTCCAGAGGGGCCAATTTCTTTGCCAGAGCTGATCTGAAAGCAACCTCTTCACCACCCGCTTGATGTCCTCATCTGAGAGTGTTCTGGAGGATCTGTTGGAGACAGAAGGAGATCTCCTCCTCTCCAAAATAGGAGATCTCAAAGTAGGTGACACAGGATCAATATCAGGTAACTCTCACGGTACCGAAGGTTGCCTCGGCACTGAGGAGACCGACTGTACTGATGTGGAAAAAGCTGAATCGGAGCCAGAACTCCTTGGCTCTAACACTTTGGTCTTTTTCGACGGCTCCGAAACTGGGGCCGAAGATTTACATTTCAAAGTCTTAGGAGCTGCTTGACCAAGTTCCAGTTGTTCCTGGAAGGAACTGGTCATAAGACCCCTATCAATTAGTTTACGTTTTCTCTCATTCAAGACCTTGGTACTGAATGCATGGCAAAAGGTACAGGGCTTTTGCAAATGAGCGTCACCTAAACAGTACACGCAACTGGTTTGACTGTCTGTCAGAGACATCTTTTGCGAGCATCTATCACATTTTTTAAACCCCAAAGGGCGATGGTCCTTTTCTTTAGACATTCTAACAGAAAAAAAACTATAGTTTACCTAGAGAAGACAACAATATTAACTAAACTACTAACTACTAAGGTAACAATAACAATGAAGATAGTGAAAGATAGAAAGAAGAGTCTATCGTATATTATAAACTTCTTTTTTTTTTTAAACACACACTCAGACAGGAAAGGCCCTATAACTTAAACGGGCAACTACGGCCCTCTAACTTAAATGGGCCATACAATCCTATGGGGAAAAATACAGGTCAAAACTGTCAGAACAATCACACAATAACAAAACAGTAATAAAGAAAGTAATTGAAGAAGAAAAGGTTGGAAAAGGACAAGATTTAGTTAATAAATCTATTACTTAGCCAACGAGCCAGTAAGGAGGCAACCTCAAAGCTTTTGTGGCAAACAAGATCAGGGGAATTGCTGTGAGGCACCATGGGATAGGGGTTAGCCTCAAGCCAGTAAAAGCTGTCGAGCTTTAGTATCAGCCGAGTCGAGCTGAATATTGGCTCCAAACCCATCCAGCAAGAATTATGGCGAGATAGGATAGAGCTAATTCCACCGGCTCGAGGCTCCCCTATATCCCACAATGCAGGGCAGTAACTACTCAGATCTCGTTTGATAGCTATACCAAGCAACCCTAGTCTCCATAGAATGGAGTAGGGAAACCCACCTCAAAACAATCTGCGTAAAAAGTATCGCAGACCTCAGAAAGGATAAAAGAGGTGGAAGAATGTGTGGGAATGACGACTTCCAGAGGAAGAACACAAACTGAATTCCTGTCGGTCTGTCCAGGCTTGGGGGAAGGAGGGTGGGACGCAAGAAAGAAGGTGAGAAGAAGACAACTAACATGGAACGTTATGGTAGGTACATAACTTCTTAATGTTAAGTTGTCAATCTCGCCTTCATTCTTGCTGGATGGGACCGTGTCCCTAGCACCTTATCCCGGGTGGCCTATCGGAACAGACTCTTGAGAACAGTGGAACCAAAATTGGCACGGCTTCTGGAAACCATGTCCAATTTGTAATGTGAAATGAATGTATGAGGAGAAGCCCAGGTGGCTGCTGCACAAATGGAATCTATTGGCAGCCTATCCTGAAAAGCTACGGATGTAGCTAATGCCCTAGTTGAATGAGCTCTAGGTCTTGAGGGTAGTTTTTGATGTCTGATCTCATAGATGAAGGTAATTGTAGAGGTGAGCCATCTAGAGAGGGATACTTTAGTAACTGGAAGGCCCAATTTCCCTTCCGCATATGACAGAAACAATTGATTAGATTTCCTGAATTGTTTAGTCCTGTCTAAGTAATATCTAAGTTGGCGATGAACATCCAAAAATGTAGCCTTTGTTCCGACCTGTTTGAATAGTTAGGGAAAAAGATGGGGAGATCAATAATTTGGTTTAGGTTTATTTGAGAGGAAACTTTAGGCAAAAAGGATGGATTAGTACGGAGGGATAACCTATCTTTGTGAAACACTAAGTAAGGAGGACGACTGCACAGAGCATGGAGTTCAGATACCCTTCTCGCTGAAGATATAGCTACCAGAAAAAGTGTCTTCCAAGAAAGCAACTTCAGAGAACATGAAGTCACCGGTTCGAAGGGGGGAAGGATTAAAGATGCCAGAACCAAGTTCAAATCCCATTGAGGCGGGGATCTCTGATTGGAGGTTTGAGAAGAAATACGCCCCTTAAAAAGGCTTTACAGAGTTTGTGAGCCATGATGCTAGACTCTGAAACACCAACATGAAAATTAGATATGGCAGCCAATTGAACTCTAATGGTAGATGCAGATGATCCTAAGTGAAAGAGTTCTGCTAGAAAGTCTAGAATAGACTGGATAGGTGCAGTAAAGGGATGTATGTTTTTTGATGTTGCCCAAAAAGAGAAGCGTTTCCATTTGCTACTATAAATCTTCCGGGTGGAAGATTTATGAGAGGCTATCAAGATATCTCGGACCGAGTGAGATAATGAGGGAAGCCTGGCTAAGGTTGGAATCGGAGAAACCACGCTGTGAGGTTTAGAGAGGGCAGAAATTGGTGCAGCTGACCCAATTGGTGGGTTATCAGATCTGGTACTGGGTCCAGATGCCAAGGCTGCTCCAAAAGGTAACGATGAAGAAAAGGAAACCATATCTGTCGAGGCCAGTAAGGGGCAATGAGGATCATTGTCACTCTCAAGGCGATGGCTTTCTGAATTAGTTGAGATATCAGTGGAAAGGGGGAAAGGCATATAGAAGTCCCCGGGGCCAATCGTGGACTAGAGCGTCTCTGGTGGGATGGCCTGGTAACGGGAAGAGAGTGAAGAAGTCGTGACACTTGCTGTTTTGGGGAGTAGCAAAAAGATCGCAGCAAGGCTGGCCCCATCTTAGGAATACTTCTTCTAGAACTGATTTCTTTAGAGACCACTCGTGGGGCATGAGAATTGCCCTGCTCAATTTGTCTGCAATAACGTTGGATTTCCCGGGAATGTGCGTTGTTATCAGAAAACGCTGAGAAGAGATCGCCCATTGCCAAAGTCTGAGTGTTTCTCGACATAAAGGATATGATCTGGTTCCGCCTTGTTTGTTGATGTACCACACTACGGACATGTTGTCCATTTGAATTTCAACAGTCCCAGTGGGAAGAGAGTCGTGAAGGGCTTGCAACGCTAAAAGCACTGCTCTCATCTCTAAGACGTTTATGTGCAAGTGGCACTCGAAAGGTTTCCACGTGCCTTGGACTGTCCTGCCCTGATAATACCCCCCCCCCCCACCCGATCAGGGAGGCATCTGTTGTCAACGTGGCGACTGGGGGGAGGGAGAGTGAAGGGTCTTCCTCGGAGAAGTTGATGTGATGTGATCCACCAAGACAGTTGATTCTTGCATGATTGAGTTATCAATATGGTATGGGACATCGGGAGCTGTTGAAAGGACCATTGAGTAAACAGCATCCATTGGAGGATCCTCATGTGAAAGCGAGCTAAGAGGAGAAGGGGGAATAGCTGCTGCCATGAGTCCTAACACCTTCAAAACTAGTCTGGCTTTGACTTTGTTGCATTGTAAGAGAAGGGAAACTTGGTTCCGAATGTCTGACACCCTCTGCTCTGTGAGTCTGGCTGAAAGATTGAGTGTGTCTAAGGTGGCGCCTACAAAGGTAATAGATTGACAAGGCGACAAGGCAGATTTTTCGAAATTTATCGAAATGCCTAGAGCTTGGCAAGATTGGATGGTGAAGTCCCTGGATAGAAGAAGCTGATGTCTGGTGGTGGCGGTAAGGAGCCAGTCATCTAAATATGGAAACACCTGGAATCCTTGACGTCTCAAGTGAGCCGCGACCACTGCCATGCATTTGGTAAACGCACGGGGGGCTGTAGTGAGACCAAAGGGCAGGGCCCTGAACTGGTAGTGACTGGCTCCCAGCCTGAAGCGGAGATATCTCCTGGAGCATCTGTTCATCTTGATGTGGTAGTACACGTCCTGAAGATCTATCGAGCACATCCAATTGTCCTGACCCAAGAAGGGTAGAATGGACTGTAGCGTGACCATCCAGAATTTTGTTTTCCTGACATATACTTGTTTAAGTAGCTGAGATCCAGTATGGGTCTCCAGTCCCCTGTTTTTTTTGGTACCAAAAAGAATTTGGAGTAGATTCCGGATTCTTGCTGGTCTGCCGAGACTGATTGGATAGCTCTTTTTGATAGCAGCTTTGAAATTTCTAATGCTGCTTGTTCCCTTAGACCGGGTGGAACGTCTGGAAGGGATCTTTTGGGTTGGGATGGGATGTGAATAAAGGGAATTTTGTAACCCTCGGATATGATCGACTGTACCCATTTGTCTTGAGTAAGGGAAAGCCAGGCATTTGGGTACAGGGATAACCTTCCCCCGACTGCCTCCGAAGGTGGACAGCCGGGCAGCCCCTCAGGGATGCTGAAAGGTTTGTCAGAGAACATTTCTCTGCTACCCTGGTTTTGCGGACCTCCTCTGCCTCTAGGGTGGCGTCTATTATTATTCCCCCTGCTGCCTCTAGAGGGGAATCGGCCTTGTGCGTCAGATGAGACTCCCTGGGATTGTTTGCGGAACCACATCTTTCCTCCCCTCTGACCTTTGGGATAGGGTCTAGAAGGGGTAGAAAAACGGACTCCTACGGCAGAGAGAGTCTTACCTTCTACCTCGCACCTGGTCAATGTATCCTTCACCTGTGGACCAAACAAGGATGATCCATCAAAGGGAGAATTGGTAAATGACACCTTGAAAAGGTCCGCAAAGTTGCATAGCCACATCCAGGCGTGACGTCGTAAGGCAACACCTGTGCCTGCGGCTCTACTCGCCCCATCTGCAGCATATGAGACTAGCCGCATGGAGGAGCTAACGATGGAATTCAGGGTTGCCAACTGGGAGTTCATTGTGTCTTTGAACCCCTCAGCTGTAGGATCCTTTATCGGTTCACCCATATCTTTGAGTAAATCTCTCTGGAGACGAGTGAAGTGGCATAAGTAATTCAGCGAACGCATTGAAAAGGTCGCTGATGAGAACATCCGCTTGCTGTACCTGTCCATGGTCCTAGATTCCTTATTAGGAGGATGGACAGGAACCGAAGGATCAGCTAACTCCTTCTTAGTGGCCGCAGCCACCACCATGGCATTAACAGGGACACTTTTGGATAAAAAATCTTTATCTCTAGGGGCAGTAATAAATTTAGATGGTCTCCTCGGGGTGGGTTCCACTGAATCAGGAGCCGTCCAAGCCTTCCTTGCCACCACTTCCATAAGGGGATCAAAGGGAGGGGACACCCAGGAGGTAGAAGGGCGAGTGCCAAACGCCTCAAGATACACTGACTCATCCTCCGAAGGGTTAAGGGCTGGCCAGTTCCCCCTCTGTTTCAGGATCTCAAGGATGTCAGCAAAGGAGACATCCTCAGAGGGGGATCTAGGGGAACCTTCGGATTCCTCTAAGTCAGTGTCAGAGGTGATAGACTCAGGGGGAGTCAATGTGCTTCCTCTTGCACTGCCTCTTCCTTGGGGGATCTCCTGCCGGGTCAGGAGAGGCCTCGGAAGAGGAGGAAATTCCCAATGGGGAAACTTGAGGAGTTGGCCCTCTGCGGTCTAAGACAAGGGGGTGAGTAGAAATCACCGCAGGCACTGTAGATGGGGGGGCTGAAGGAGCCGACTGTGGGGCAGAACCTGGTTCTAGCACGCTCCGCATGACCTCGAAGGCACCCCTGTCAGGCAAGGCCAGAGGCCCCCGCTCTGAAGAGACAAGGACCTCCCCCAGCACCAACAGGGACGGCTCCGACGCCGATGTCGGAGCCGAACTCACCAGCGCCAAAGCCCCGAGAGGGAGAGCGGGGTCGGACAAGGGTCCAATGCCACTCGCCCCCTCGGAGCCGGCGAGGGAAGCTCGGCACCAAGATCCCTCCAAGGAGAAGATTGGAGCAGACGACGGAGCCGAAAGGGAAGGTATCGGATCTGATGCACTGACAGTCATGGCTCCGACAAGCCCTGGCTCCGAACTCAAAGATGTCGGAGGAGGAATGTATTGGGGAACGGAAATAGCCACTGACTGGTGAGTCGGGCTATGCAGCATTTGGGCCAGTGCCTCAGACTTGAGAAGTCTACTCACTACCCTTTGCAAATCATGGTCAGATAACCTGGAAGATTATGAGGAATGAGTTTTATGGCTCCGTTCAGAAAGAAGAAGGGATCCTGGCGCCGAATGCACGGAGCCGATAGAGGGGAATCTGGACCTCTTCCTAGACTGTGGCTCCGATAAGAGTATCGGAGCCAAAGGAGTTTTATCAGCCTCGGCTCCAGCCGGAGCCGAGGTAACAGTATGAGGCTTGGAAACATTGACTCCGGCCGGAGCCGATGTCGAAGCCGACTTAATCTTTCCAGCAGTCGACTCTGAAACCAGAGCCAACTGTTTGGAAGTTTTGGAAGGCTTCCCCGACACAGACTGAGTCGAGGGGCCTTCAGGCTTTAATAAGCCCCGCAAGATTAATTTATTCTTGCGTTCCTGCAGGACTCTAGGGCTAAAACCATGACAAAGAGCACAAGAGTCCTGCAGGTGCAAAGGTCCCAGGCAATACACACAAGAAGTGTGACCATCTGTCAGAGACATTTTCTGACAGCACGAGTCACACTTCTTGAAGCCTGAGACCTTAGAGTCTTTTGACATCGTAAAAGGAGTGCCTGACAACAACACAAACACACTACAGACACACCCTCTACTGAAGAAATTATTAAATTATTAAGGCTAACACAAGCCACAAACACACACACACACACAAGCCCATAACAAAAAAACAACGAATTTAGTCACACTAAAGGACTGGGGGAAGGGAGGGGCCAAAGGCCTACAAGATAAGGGAAGAAAGGGAATATAGACCCGAAACAGGGTTGATTTATCTAAATATTTAATTAAACTAAAAAGGTTATGGTAAGAAACAAAAAAAGGGGTTAAGAAATACCTAATATGGTAAAAACTCTAACTCACCTGCCTGAGCCGGTAGAAAAGCACCTCGTCAGCTATAGCGGCAAACGAGATCTGAGTAGTTACCGCCTAGCATTGTGGGATATAGGGGAGCCTTGAGCCGGTGGAATTAGCTCTCGAGCTTTAGTATTGGCCGAGTCGGAGCCGAGGATCGGCTCCAAACCCATCCAGCAAGAATGAAGGCGAGATTGACAACTTAACATCATAGAGTTTTACAAAGGGGAATAATCTAAGTATGGCATGGAGATTACAAAAAAGCATTTGATAACATTCCACATCACAGATGATAGAATGCTTACAGATGTACAAAATAACACCCTACATTTATCAATTATATTACACTGACCATGAAACAACTTTGCAGTTGAACCATGACAAACAGCACATTGTTATCCCCAGGGATAAAAATTCAAAGGGATAGCCAACGGTGATTCTTTGTCATTGCTACTGTTTTATCTTGCCCTTAAGGGATTACTTAACAGATTAGACTAAGGTTATAATTTGGCTCTCAAAAACCAATCTTGTTTTATGGATGACTTAAATCTGCATAGTTCATCCAATGAGGAGTTGAAAGCACACTACAAATGGTTAAAACTTTTTCAGATGATATAAGAATGACATTTAACCTTAATAAATGTGCAAAAGCAACATTTTAAAAAAGGAAATCTACAGCACCAAGAAAATATCAACTTAGGCCACAAAAGTGATATAAAGGAACTTAAGTAGGAGGGAGTATACAAGTATTAGGGAAGAGATGAAGGGTCATCAACAAAACATGAAGAAATCAGAATAAAGCTCAGTAAGGAATACTTTAGAAGACTAAAATTAATACTGAAAACTGCCTTGACATCTAGGAATAAAGTTCAATGTTATAAATCAATTTGATCTTCCTTTTCTAACTTACAGCTTCGGGTGATCAATTGGCCCAAAAGATATTGAATCAGTTGGACTCAAAAACAAGATGAATGTTTTATGCTTATCATATGATATATAAAAATCATTGTATACCAAGATTTTATATTCCTTGCTCTGAAAGTGGTATGCGCCTAAATTGACTACATGCATAGATCTGTATACATACTGCTGACTTCATCAGATCCAAACATAGTGAAAGTTTTAGATCATGAGAAGATGTCTAAGATGATGTCTTAACTTAGTTTAGCAGAAGCATTTCAGAATAAAGTGGGAATAGAAATCAAACTAATAGACAAAAATCAGACAGCAAGTGAATGTGCCAATAAACAACAGAAAGAATATAAAGAAACAAATCAGATGAAAAGAAAAAAATGTAAAATCAACAAATATAGTAGCAAGTACAGAGACCTTCTGGAACAACATTATGTGCAAGAATGATTAAGGACAGGTGAACTGAAACCAGAAGATGAAAAACTAATAATGGCAACCTTGGATTGTGATCTGTAGCAAACGGTTTACAAAGTCCACTGAAAATGTTGGAAAAACAGACAAATGCATGCTCTGTGAAACAAAACTGGAAACAGTTGCACATCTTGTTGCTGAGTGTGATAGACTCATTGTGGAAGGCATGTATACTGAAAGAGACAATAATGTGTCAAGACTGCTGTAGTGGGGATTGTGCAAACATGTGCAAACACTACAATACAAACATAGCTGAGAAGCCCTGGAAATGTGAACCACAACGTAGTATAGAGATTGATGAAGTTTACATCCCAAGGGCTCACCCATTATCAATAGTTCAAAAAAACAGATATGAGGAAACTAGATGGAGTCTGAAAAGAAAGACAGAAGTAATGTTGATCACTGAAACTGCTTCATTAGTGATTACATTGTCTTATGAGAGACACAAGGTCATAAAGCATGAGTATTTGCTAGCAGAAACAAGAGTAAAGGGGAAGAAAGATACTCAGAGAGTTCCAGTAGTAGTCGGAGCAATAGGTCTAATAAAAAAGAATATACGATCATACTTAAATGTGCTACCAATGCATGTAACCTTATATGAATTACAGAAGGTGGCAATTCTGGGGATACTGTTGGTGCTGAGATGAGCACTATTAGCTAACATCAAAGACTGTAACAATATTAACCAAGAACTCTAATCAGACCCTGACCTAGGAATGGGGTCCATTCTTCTCATGGTATTAGAAACCCAAAAGACTCAGGGAAATTTAAAAAAAATGAGAGACGGGCCAGGGGAAGTATGAGAATCATAGATGCCATGTATTTCCATAATTCTGAGGAATTCCCTTTCAGATGCAAATCCATAATATAGAGGAATTCCCTTTCAGATGCATGACTTTGATTGGAGAAACTCAGGAAGAACTACTGAACTATCTATACTCTTGTCTGGAGGGATAACGGTTCTTTCAGGGAAGAATCTAACTGACATCTCAGGAATACAATTCTGTGGTAAGGGATGAGAGAAAAGTTGTGAAGGTTAATTTAAAAAGCCAGACTGACTAGAAGATTCTGGACAGTTTGTAAATACTCTTGACAACTAGAAAAAAGAGTCTTCTAAGACAAGACAATTGTCCAGTTATAGAAAGATATGAATGCCCTGAAGCAAGCAACAAGCGATCGCTGGAGCAAGACACTTTGTAAATACCATTGGTGCTGCTGAAAGTCTGAAGGATAACACAGAGAACTGATAGTATAAACCAGACACAACAAACCTTAAACCATTCCTGAACTGCTCTCCAGTGGGAATGTGATGATAGATGTCCTTTAAATCTAGCTTTACTACAAAGGCCAGATGGAGGGTTAGAGGAAGAAGTGACTGAAGTGATAACATTTTGAACACTGGACTCTTGAGAAAAAAAGATTTAGAAATGAAAGGTCCAGTACAGGCCTGCAGGAGCCTTCCATTTATGGTACCAAAAAAATTGTGAATAAAAGCCTTTGCCGAAGTAGCAGAGAGGGACAGGTTCTGTAATTCCCTTGTCCAGCATCTTGTGCAAAAGAGAGAAACTTAGTTCAAGGTGGAATCCACTAGGAAGGAGAGAGGGATTCCCATTGCTAAGTGTATCCCTGATGAATTACATTCAGAACTCATTTGTCTGTAATAATCTGGTGCACAAAGGAAGATGAAGCCTCATAGAGAGGGATGGAAAGGTGGTCAAGATGGAAAGGGGAGGCCTGAGTAGGCCAGCTGTCATACTGCTTGAGAGAACTCTCCTTGATTTTTTGAGGCTTTTCCTATCTTTCTGGATTGTCTTTGCTAATGCTTTTTAAAATCATATTTGCTCGCATCTTGTTGCTTAAATGGCTGATTGAAAAAAGGAGCTGAGATGGAGGGAAATATTTATTTCCTTTGAAAAGGGAGGACTGGAAAATCTAACTCACCCCTTGTATTAACTTTCCACTTTTACCACATATTTTTAGCTGCAAAAGGGCCATGTAGAGCCTTCTTATACAAGGGATAATTTAAAATTTCAATTTTAACTTCTTCAGAAAGATTCTAAGAATAAAGCTAACTCTGTCTTCTCAATATCAGCCTAGAAGCAGCAGCATCATTAGCACACTGTAAAATGTGCTCAGAAACTTAAGAAGCAGATGTAATGGACACATTAAAGGAGTTTTACCTCAAGGAGGAAGGAAGGTTAACTGTTGACTTCTGCATTTTCTCAAAAGAGAACAGTAAAAACTTTAGCATATGAGCTTGACATCTTAAAACCCTGAAAGTCAAAGTACTAGAGGAATACAATTTCTTCCCAATATTAGCCATTGCTTTTTGTATGAGGAAATGGTGTTAGCAACATTAAATTATTTAGCATAAGCAGTTTTGAATAGAGAAATCACAACTGGGTCTGCTTTAGGGTTTGAAACAAATGCTTATGAGCCTGAGGTACGCTATATAACCAGTCAGACTTCCGAAGAGCAGGAGTTTGACTATCTAGTAAGCTAGAAGTCATGAGAAAAGCATTATCTACAGTAAGCAACACTGGATGAACAGCTGCAAGAATGTGGCATTTATAACTGTAAGAAATCATAATACATTTTCTGTACTATAGGAATTTCATTCTGCTCCCAATGAAAAGTCTTTTTCATCTTAGATAAAGTTTTTAAAAAGGATAAATCTTCAGGTGAGACATCTGAAAGTTCAGATTGTGAAGAAATTCCTGAGGTATAGTTTCACCCCCACCCTCCAAATTGCCTGCTCTTCTTACTGAAAATCCAAGAAGAGAAGGGATCTCTTCCTTTTCTTGCCAGAGGAAACACAAGGCAAGGAAAAAGCACCAGTAAGTTCCTTGGCAAATCTCAGTAAATTTTCCATATCCAAAGAAACAGAACAGAAGACTGGAAGGTTTTCTCAATGGAAGGGCATCTCCCTGGAAAATAGGGTTGCTACCTTTCACTGTGGCCAAATCCGGACCAAGGCTACCCTCTTCACATCTCCCATAACCCCACCCATCTCCTTCCCTATCCTACCCATTTGACGACATCATGATCACATCAGGTGAGGAGGAATGCCCTCTTTTTCTAATTCCAATGTTTTTTTTCCTGCCAGTTTACTACGATTTTCTGTTAGAAAAAGCATAGTAAATCCACCGATTTAACAAGCTCTGACAGTCTCTTTTTTTTTTAAACAGAATACCAGAGCTTGTACAGTAATTTCCAGACAATCAGTTTGATTTCTTGATAGTCTGAACAGAAAAAAAAAATACCAGTGTAAAAGGACTGGCTCACAGCAAGCTTACTACTCCCAGAAGCAGATTCCTTATGCCATCTATGTAAATAATTTTCACATGCCCCTTCCACGGAGGCTGACAAGAGTGGTTCTTCCTTGCCATTGGTGGGTAAGGGAGTGGCTCTCCCGTGCCCACTAAGGGCATACCTACAGCCACAGAAGATGTGGTTATACCCTGGTCTTTGGTGGCTGGATATTCTACACTAAGAGGACCAAGGAAAAAAAGATGAGTGGTCTGAAGAATAACAAATGGCCACAGCAGAGTCACCCACCAGCTCTTTATGCACATTAGCAACTAGCCTGACACCCAAAGACTCCCTGACAACTTTCTTCTTCCAGACAGGGGAAAGTAAAACCAAACAGACCAGAGGATGCTTCACTGGTAAGCAGAGAAAAATACATCAAAAGCAGATAGCTGAGCCTGGTCAAGTTGGTAAAGTGTAAAGTAGAGAACAAGTGGTTCTGAGGTAAGTAAACCACTTACAATCCCCCACAAACACCGGTATCCTGTCCCTAACAGACAAAATCTGAGCAAAAAGTCTGTCAAAAACAGAATTGTCCACTCAAAATGTTCACATAAGCCTTTACACATATACTTCCTTTGAAATGCAATGACAAGTCAAAAGCAATATGTTTCCTAACTAAGCCATATATTTAAATCAGAATAGCACAAGTTTTCTTCAGAAAAATAAAATTAGATTTTTCACAACACTGGACTTGTCTGCCCATCTTAAGGATCACTAGCCAACTGACAGTCTAAGGGGGCACACAGAAGGAGTGCTCTTCGACAGCAAAAATAATATGGAGTTTTTTGCCCTACCACTGTCTATATAAAGCTCTACTCAAGCTTTTAACAATTGGAGCAAGTGGAAGTTGACCTTTAGCTCTGTAAGTCAACACGTCACAGGGGAAGGACCTATATGGTTTAGGCTACTGTAACAGTGTTCTCTACATTGAATATGCACTGTTACCTGGGCCAAAAGGGGCCCACCACAATTATCACTGGAGAGTACTTATGAATCTTCTGAATGACTGCAGATATTAGTGGAAAGGGTGAAAAGGCATAAAGGAACTTTCATGTCCAAGGGAGTGAAAAGACATGTCTTCCATGTCTGCTTGCAAGGAGTCCTGATGTAGAATGTCATCAAGTTATCTGTTAATAGAGACACACAGATATATTTGTAGAGTTCCCCACAGCTAGATCAATTTCTGGAATACCTCTGAGTTCAGTTTCCATTCATGATGGTTTGTCCTGGTACTGCTCAGCTTATCTGAAATAATGTTATGATCTGACAGAATGTAAGAAGCCTGGAGGGTCAGTCTGTGCTGTGTTGCTAAATCCCAGGCTACGACCGCTAGTCTGCACATGGGATTTGATCTGGCACCCCCATGTTTGTTTATGCATCATATTACAGTGGTATTATCTGTCATCACCTGAAGATCTCTTGAAGACTAAAGGTGTTTTGGAGACTTGAGTGTGTTTATTACTGGCAACATCTCTTTGACATTTATGAGTTTCTGTCTGTCCTATTTGTGCCAAAGACCCTAAACTTTTGCCCCCATACAGACATCTCTCCAAGCAAAGTCTGAAGCATCTGGTTTTACAAACTAAGTAGGAGCTGGAAGGGAGAAGGAAAGACCAGAGTCAAACTATATCTGGACCCACTACTACCACTGTAATTCTCTTTTTACAATCCCAACTCAAGAATCTGAAGAGATGGTGGCTACTGGTATTGGGACCATACAGATTTGAGGAACCACTGCATTTTTCTCATATAAAGTCTGGCAAGAGGAATCATAAAAATCACAGATGCCATAAAACCTAGAAGTCTGAGGTTTTCCATGCAGAAGAGATTGACTGATTTGGAAAAGATCACAAATTGTTCTATGTAGAGGTCTAATTTGTCTTGAGGGAAAAGGCCCTCTAGAGAGATGTATCCAAAAGGCATTCCAGAAATACTATCGTGTGAGAATGAATGAGAGAAGATTTCTGAATGTTCAACTGGAGTCCCAGACTCATGAAGAAATCCATTACCCAAGCAAGAGATTCCTGACATTTTGAGAAATTTTTCACAAATATAAGACAACACATTTAATATGGAAAGAGGTGAATGTGATGTAACTTGTAATGAGCTATTATGGGTACTAGACACTTTGTAAATACCTTGGTGCTGTGGATAAACCAAAAGGTAATGCAGAGAACTGACAATGTAAGACTGACACAGAAAATGTTTAAAAATGTCTGAAATCTTTAAGAATTGGTATTTAATGATAAGTATGTTTTGAATCTAATGTTACCTGGAAATGATAGGAGGTATGACAGGTAAAATGGATTGAAGGGATAACACATTGAACTTAGGGACTCTACCATAAAGGTTTAGAAAGGAAAGGTCAAGAACTGGTCTCCAAATTCCTTCTTTCTCACCAGCAAAAATTCATCAATAAAATAATTTCCCTTTTTGATCAAGGGCAGAGGTTCTATACTGCCCGGGGAGAGCATTTGCTGGATAACTGTATGAAACAAATCTGCTTTTAGACGGTGATGCGGAATCCCCTGAAACAGAGGAAGGGACTCCCAGCTTCTTGCTGAATTATTCTTAGAACCCATTTGCCTGAGACTATCTGATGTCACTGAGAAAAATGCAGAGTTGGACTTTGGGAAAGATTTAATCGATTGCCAGGGTGGGAGTGCTGGAATTCTAGTAGGGACAGATAGTCATTCTGACGTTTTGAACTGTTCTTGATCTGGAAGACTCCACCTTGTCTTTTGAGCCACCCTGCCATTGATCTTAGAAAGTATACTTTCCAGGAACTTGCTAAGGCTTTTTGCTTTGTTTTGTTTCCTTTAAAAAAGGTCCTGCCTTGGAAAAAAACTGTTAACAAACTTCAAAAAGGAGAGCTGAAAAATCAGGGCAACGCCCTGAATTAATTTTGCTCTTTCATCAAATCTTTTTAGGACCTCACCAGCAGATGGGCCAAATAAAACCTCTTTGTCAAGGAGGAAAATTTAAATCTTATTTTTGACATCTTCAGGTAGATTTTGTGAATATAACTATGCACATCTTCTTATAACTGAACCAGTAGCAACAGCTCTTGATACAGTCTCAGCTGAGTCAAAAGAACACTTTAAAGAATGTTTGGTTACTTGAGAAACAGAAGCAATTAAAGCAATTCAGAGATGATTTGTTACCCAAAAAAAGAGAGGTTACCAGCTCATTTTCTCATATTCTCAAAAGAAGCCAAAATAAAATGTTTATATGTGACCCTAACAGTTTAGAATTCAGAAGCTACAAGCAGCAGCAGAATAAACTTTCATTCCAAATCTCACAAAGATTTTCCCACCCTTACCTGATAGAATAAGATTAGTATTCACAAAATGTTTTATAGAAGATGGGTTTGTCAAAGAAATCACTGCAGGGTCAGATGTAGGATTAGAAAATACATAATTGGGTGTCTGAGGCACCTTATATAAGCTATCAGGCTTTTTAGGGGCAGGAGGTTGACTGTCAGGCATACTGCATGCTTCTAAGAAAGCACCCCTTAATGTTGGTAAAAGCTGGAACAGCTGCAATCTGAGGAAAGTTGAAAAGGAGAGGATTTAAATTTTCAGTTTTAACTTCAGAAGGATTTTGAGAATGAAGGTTAAGTTGAAATAAATTATAATATTTTAGCTAAGATACTAGATTTTCTCTCAGTTTCATGGAAACAACACTTTCATTTGTGTAATAGTTTCAGAAAAAGATAACTCTTTTAGGGGAGGGGTCTGAAACATCACTTTCTTTGGAATCAGATTCTTATGCCTAGGGAGAAATAACAGATAATATTCCCTCCGAGTTTGGTTCCAAATTTTCTGAAAGACAGAATTATTTTACTTTTACTTCTCAGTACGGGGTCAGAGTTTAAGGAAACAAATGCTTAAAGTAAGCCATTAGCAAATCATAATAATCATCATTGTGCAAAATTAGAGAGACAAAAAAACCTAAATGTTTAACCTTCTGTTTTTTTTTTTTCTAACAGACCCACTGGAAATAAGCCATCTCAAACCAAGAGCACCTGACCAGGCCATGTAGTAAAGCACCAACTGCTCCTTCCTCCAAGACCAGCAGTAGTTCCCAAGCCCAAAGAAGACATTCCAGTAGCCACAGAGGACATATCTAATGCCAGGCCCTTAGTGGCTTCCGGAGGAGCTACAACAAAGGGTTCTAGAGGAAGAAATATGTGGTATGAGGAACCAGATATAACCAGTGCAGAGTCACCCATCAAAGGCTGAAGCAGAGATGACACATGCTTAACAGACAAAAGCTCCTTGGGATTTTTCTGTTACTTGAGGAATGTGGAGGGAAGAAAGTAAAGGTGTCTAAGTAATTGCACCATAACAGTAGATGTTCTGAAAGATCACTGTTGTAGTAGCCTAAGCTAAATATTTTGGTTATATCCTTGCTGAAGATATGACTGCCAGCCATCTTTCAAAGCTTTATGGCACCTTCAATGTGCTGAAACTGCCAGTAGTCATATAAAAAGGCAGTTAGGGTGATAAACGCTTCACAACTTTCTTGCCCCAAGAGGGCAGGCTGCAGCCCTGAAATGAAAATGCTAAAAAATGAACACTGAAACAAAAACAATGCAACTATCTACACAAGGGTATGTACAGCCACACACTGGCAAAACCTCTGAAAAGATCAAGCAGGGGGCTGGAGGAATGAGACAGCTACTTCAACAGTGATCTATTAGAACATGCACTGTTATAAGTTTACTAACACAATTGAATCATGCGCAACAGTTACATCACTGTGGAGTAGCCTAAGCTATTGGGGTAGATTACCGTAGCTTAGGAATTACTAGAGAGGAGGAAGGGATTCAAGAATCCAGGAGCCCCTGCATAATAGTCCTAGCAAAGCTTGATAAGGACCTGTAAAAGGAATTTGGATTTTAATATTTTGTTAAAAGAAAGTATGTATAGAGAACCAAGGTGCTACCTGTAGAATACCTGTACAGTTCACCATTTCCAGAAAGCCAAAGAAGAAGTCAAAGTTCTGGTAGACTGTGCCATAACCCTGCCTGGAAGTAGCTTATTATAGTAAGCATAGCAGAAAAAAAATAGCATGAGGGAACCATCTGCAAATTGTCTGCTTTGACACTGGTTGATGTTTTTCTTACCTTCACAGGAGACAAACAGCTGATTAGCTTTCCAGAAGGACTTTGTTCTATCCAAGTAGTATCTGAGCTACCTGGTTCAAATGGAATAAGTGTTAATTTTTTTAGATATGTAAAAGCCCTTTCAAAAACTGCTTGACTTGAAGAAAAGAAGAAAGGGGAATCTACTGTTAAGTGTAGACAGGTAGAAATATTGGAAAGATAAATCTTGACAGAAAACTAAGGACTAACAAAGGATAATAAATCAAAGAAACTAAATAATCTAGAACCACAAGCAACTGTGCCTTAAAAGCTTTCTGATTCTTAGTGTGTTACCAAGTGGAAAATATTTTCTACTTACACACACACACACATATATATATATATAAATATATAAATATATATATATATATATATATATATAAATATATAAATATATATATATATATGGATCTACTACATTTGCCCTAACTTCCGATTGACCGACACCCATTTGCCCGAGACCAAATGACCGAAACTTCATTTGAACGACACTTCATTTGACCGACAAGTATTATTGGCAAGAAAATGGGATATGTCCCCTTCCCCACTATAGTGTGACCCTAGAGTTAGAATATATAGTTAGGGGGGTGTGGGGGGCACAGTCCCCCACAATGGGGGGTGTGGGGGCGAAGCCCCCCCCACTTAATTTCATATTATATTGTTTAGTTTTACTTTAATATTGCTTAGTAAAACAAAAGTAAATGGGGGGATTTGCCCCACACACCCCCCATTGTCAGGGGGCTGTGCCCCCCACACCCCCCTAACTATATATTCTAACTCCAGGGTCGCACTACAGTGGGGGAAGGGGGCATATCCCATTTTCTTTCCAATAATACTGGTCGGTCAAATGAAGTGTCGGTCAAATGGTCTCGGGCAAATGGGTGTCGGTCAATCGGAAATTGGGGCAAATGAAGTAGACCCATATATACACATATAGGTTCATTTTATAATCCCGGAATCCTGAAATATCGAATTTTAGAATTTTGAGATCATAAAGCCGAAACCTTACAATCCCAAAACCCCAGAAGCGCGAATTTTAAAATCGCGACTCCTACACTAGCCACACATCACACAGATACACAGACACACACCTTCCCCCCACACACAAACACCCAAATCTACACTACATACAAGCAGGGGGGCAATCCCCCTGCTCCCCCCATGTGGGGGGGCTGCACCCCCAATAACCCCCCTACTTAAATATACTAACTCCAAGGTTGCACTACACAGAAAAACACACAAAAACATCACCACACACCTACATTCCCCTTGCACTCACACATCACAGTCACAACACACACTGACACACACTACAGCCCCTAATCAAAACCCTTAAACATAAATACTTACCTGAACTTCCACCTATCCATTTATACACCGCAACACCAGAAGCGCTACTTCAATATCTCCGAACTTCAAGATTTTGAAAATCGTGCTTCTGGGGTTTCGGTGTTTTCAGCTTTCGGCTGTATAATCTCGGGATTCTGAAATTCGATATCTCAGAATTTTGGGATTATAATGTGTTCCCATATTATACACACACACACACACACACACACACACACACACACACACATATATATGTGTGTGTGTGTGTGTGTGAGTTTCTAGTAGTAGTAGTTTTTTTTCCCTGCTTTAATACTTACGACACAACCTCAAAAAATATGTACCTAAAAGGTATCAAAACTCTATCATCCAGGGAGTGAACTGCAGTTGTGACTTATCAGGGTACTTTTTTTTTTGGATTTCTCTCTTCTAGATGTAGCCTCAGCAAGAGAGTTCTTCACAATTCTAGGCCTCCTGGTATCAGTGATCCTTATGATACCACTAGTCAGACTATACCATGAGAAAAATTCAATGGCACTTGAAAAATTGTTGGACGCAGCACCTGCATCCTTTGGATTTTTATGTACAAATACTGGGATTTGTGAAACAGGAACAGCAGTTGTAGAGGGATCAACTGTGTCTGAATCTAGGACTCCCTTTCTCTCTCTTCAGACCTCAGTCCAATCTGTCCTGATAGACTCTGCAGATTTTCCATGAGCAGCAATGTCCATGGGAGTTCAAGTGTAAAGCTTATGAGGTTTTCAGGACACACTAAAGCACATAAACATAAAAGAGATGTTGGCAGTGTTTCGTGCCTTAAAAGTTCTTCACCACTTAAGAACTTTGGGTCCTCTTCTGGTGATTACAGATAACACTACCATCATACTTGAAGAAGCAAGAGGGTACAAGGTCACACCCTTTTTGCTGTATGCAGTTATGGCCTGGAAGCTGGCTCTACATCATTCTCTGACTCTTCAGGCCTTGTAAATTCATTCAGGGCAAAACACAGTAGCAGACAGATTAAGCAGATCCTGGACAGATCTATATGAGTGAAAGCTCCATATAGGAGGTCATCCAAAACTTGATCCAGATGTGGAGAACTCCTCAAGTAGATCTGTTTCCCTCTTTTCAAAACAGACAACTGAAAAATTCTCCTCAAGGCATCCTTGCAGCCATGCTTAAAATACAGACACACTATCATTTCCAAGGTTGGGAATGTTCCTGTGCATATTTCCACCTTTTCAAATGATTCCCAGGGTACTTCTGGAGATTCATAACGAATTACCAAAGATCATTGTGGTAACCCTGTTTTGGCCCAGGCAAAGTCGGTTCTCCCTTTTAATGGAAGTAGCCAAGGGCAATTATCACAAGCTTCCTCACAGACTGGATCTGCTCACACAGCATCAAGTGTGATTGGTACACCAGACCCCAACTTAGAGCAATTGTAACTGACAGCCTGGATGATTCTCTTTTGATGCCTTTTAGGCACTTGTTCCATGAGGATATGCAGCATGTATTTAGGGAGGTAAGAAAACTTGCAACTAAATCTTACATTTACAAGTGGAAGAGGTGTTATAGGTAGTGCCTAACCAATGATAGAGGTCCTGAAAGAGTTTTGACCCCTTTGGTTTTGAAATGTTTGTGTGAGCTACTTAGAGATGGTTTGTTATGTGCTTCTGGCAAAGTGCATTTTGTGACCATCTCACCTTCTCTGTCCATGGATCCCCTGTTCATCTCTTTTTGTGGTCAAACAGTTTATGAAAGGAGTATTGCACATAACCCCCACCACCACCAAAAGCAAATTTCTTCTCCCTGGGATTTCAACTTTGTTATTGAAAAAATTAACTTACCTCTCTTTGAGCCTGCCTCTCAGGATGACTTACTGTTCATTACTTAGAAGACTGTTTCATTACTCATTGCTCTGACATCTGCAAGTTGAGTCTTTATGGTGCAAGCTCTCACGGTGGGCCAGACCTATCTGATTTTTCACAAGGACAGGGTTGTGTTACACACCAATCCATCATTCATGCCTACAGTTGTTTCTGAATTTATTTTGAATCAAGCCACCAGTCTCCCAGTGTTCTATCCTGAACTGAACAACAAGGGAGAAAAGATTCAACTTACCTTGGATGCGCACAGGCAGTTCAGGTACTACCTTGACAGAACAAAGCCCTTTACGAATACTGAACATCTGTTTGTCTCCTATATGGAGGCTAAAAGAGGTCAACCTGTCTCTAGCAAACTGTTGCACGGTGGTTACGCCTCTGTTATTGTTTTCTGTTGCTCCGCTATGGTAAATCTCTTCCTAGCAAGGTTAAGTCTCACTTGACTAGAGCCTGATCCTCTTCAATGGTGTATTGGAAAGGGGTGGACTCCAGAGCATTCTAAGGGCAGCAACCTGGTCATTTGTTATACCTTCACACAGTACTGCAAACTGGATTCCTTTTCAAAGTCCAGAACAGGCTTTGCTAGGGCCATTCTCCACGGGCACCTAGATCCTTATCCTTCTACCTCTCAGGTACAGCAAGCTTTGGAAATCTACCCAAAATGTCACTGAGGTGGTAGGAATGATGAACATAGTACAGTTGCATTAGTCCTATTTACCTATAACAAAAGATGTTAAAATTCTGCACTGCCTCAGTGGCAACCCCCACCCACCATCCCACAAATTGTGCACAGTTCAGGTGGGTTGCAACCTCTTTGATTCAGTTGTTGTTGGATTTGGTTTTTATATAGTATTGTGATAGGCTGTGAATATATTCTAGATTACATGATTCTGGCTTCAGGTATTTTCCTCTCCTCTTTTGTGGAAGTGAAAAAAGCCTGAGCACTCACTTCATGTCACAGATGAAGGCTTCCTTCTCAGGATATGCTCATCTGTTAAGGGAAGAGAGAGAGAGAGAGAGAGGGGGGAGTTTGAGCTTTTGAAAGCTGGCCAATACTGGGTTACCTTGGCATTTAACCCAAATGCCACAAAGGCAGAGGAAATGACGAACATGGTCCTTTGACCATGCCAGGGATGCCTGAAATTTTGAAATAGAGTCTGCAAAAATAAAACATTCATCTAAATATGGGAAAATATGAATGCCTTGCAACCCACAATGAGCTATTAATGCCAGACATTTTACAATCACCCTTGGAACTGTAGATTGCCAAAATGATAAGGCAGAAAACTGAAAATATTAGTCAGAGACAGAAAATCTTTAAAAAAAAAAAAAAAAAAAAAAGCCCAACATCTTTAAAAATTGGGATGTGATGGTAAGCATATTTTTAAATCAAGAGTTACCAAAAGGCTAAGATTTGTGATGAGAGATAACAGAGACTGAAGGAAAAACATCTTGAACTGTAGAACTTTGATGTGAAGGTTTAAAAAAGTAAGACCTAGAATTGGCCTTCAAGTTCCTTTTTTCTTACGAACCAGAAAGTTTCTTGAAAATAATCCCTTCCTTGTTTGTTCTGGTGGAATTGGTTCTAACAACCATATAGATAGCCTTTGTTTCAATACTGGAGGAACTAGAGAAGTTTGGTTTGAGGAATGAGGAAGAATATCCTTTACGTAGGAAAGGGTTCCCATTGCCAATTGTAACCCTTGTGAATGATTCTCATAACTCATCTGTTTGCGGTTATCTAATGCCACTGAGGGAAATGAAGACCTGGACTTTGGGAAAGATTTAATGGTCTGCTAGGGTGGAAAATGCGAAACACCTGAGGGGGCATACAGTCAAGTCTGTCTTTTTGAACTGTCCTTGGTTCTGAAAGCTTCCTCAGTTCTTTTTTGTGCTTCCTTGTAATTATGTTTTTAAATTATGTTAGTCTGTACCTTACTGATACTATTTTGCTTTGCTTTCTATGAAAGGATCCTCAATTTGAAGAAAAGTTCTATTAAATTTTGGAAAGGAAGGATGAAAAACTGCATATCCCCCTTAATTAATGTCCCTCTTTCATCAACTCTTTTAAGGACGCCAGTTAATGAGGGGCCAAACGATACTAAAGAATAATTCAAAATATCATCTATAACATCTTTTGGTAAATTTTATGAATGTGACCAAGGAAGCAAGCATTCTTGTTACTTATCCAGTAGCAGTTGCTCTGGATACAGCATCAACAGACTCATAAGAACACTTCAGGGTGTTTATCTGAGAAACTGAAGCAATAAGTCAAAGATGCTTTAATCTTTGAAGAAGGGAGGTTAGCAGTTAACTTTCTCATATTTTCAAAAGAAGCAAGCAGATATTTTGACATATGAGCCTGACAAGTCAGAAGTCTGGAGGTCAAAGTAGAAGAATGCACTTTCTTCACTTATCTATTAAAAGCTTTGTCATCTTTGTTAGAAGGGATAGGGTTAGCATTCAATGGTTTGCAACAGATAGTTTTGTCAAAGGAATAACTGCAGAGTCTGATTCAGGATTATAAAATAAATATTTGTTATTTTGAAGGAGCTTATACAATATATCAAGCTTCTTAGGGACAGGGGGTTGACTGCTAGTTATGCTGCAGGCTGAAAGAAAACACATTCTACAGCTGATAACGCAGGAACAGCTGAAGGCTGAGGAAATCCAGCTGCACTAAAACATGTTTTGCTGGAATACTGGAATTTTATACTGGCCCCACTGAAACAATAATTTCATTGTCAACAATTTCAAAAAAGGATAACTCTTCAGAGAGGAAGCTGGAAAAAAATCTTTCTTCCAAATCAGATTTCCCTCCCTGTGGTATGGTCACTAGAAAATTAGATTCCCACTCAAATTCTTACTCTTCTGATTGGAAATCTCGGTCAGACAGAGAGAAACATTTTCCTTTTAAAACTTAATGAGGAATCACAACTTAAATAATTAAAGGCTTGGAATAAGCCCTTAGAAAAGTCCAGTCAACCTTCCTTGCTCATTCTCCATAAAACTGGAGAAGAAACATGCCTAACTTACTGTGTTTTCTTTTTCTAAGAGACCTCCCCCCTTAGAAAAAGTCTAACCCATGGACAGGGATCTTCCATGGGAATCTGGCACTTCAGTTTCGCTTTGAGGTAAAGTATTGTCTACTCTCCCATCTGAGACCAGCAAGAGTAGTTCTCCTTGTCAGATCAGGTCAACTTAACAACTGCAAAGGATGTTCCTAACTCCCACTCTTTAATGGATTCTTGAGGAGCAATGCATGTGGGATTGAGAGAAGATAATGAGCAGTCCAAGGTACCTGATTTGGCCACAGCAGAGTCAACCATCAGAGGTTGAAAGAGTCAGAAAAGCAGACCAACAAAGTCTCCCATGAAACTTTCTTCATTTGCAGACAGGGTGAGGAATAACCAAAACACCAAAAACCTGCTCCATGGTTTAGCCGAAAAAAAGTGCCTCAGAAGCAGGTAGCAGAGCTTGGAAGAGTTTATGAACCTCCTGACAGGAACTTAACACTTTTGATGTAACAATTTTAGAGAAACCCCCTAAAAATCACTAGTCCAAGCCCTTATCTGTATTCTATCACCCAAAGATACTTAATTTTTTACACACACAAAAAAAAAGATTTTAAAGTAGTTTTCTCATCAGGTAATATAACTAGAAATTAACTTTCTATAATAAACTTTTAGTGGCAACTACTAAAATCATATTTCCTAGCTTAGAAATACTTATCTGTAAAAAAGAGTAAACTCATGGTCAGAAAAAATTAAAGTGGAAGGTTTTTCCAAGAAGGATTCTTATCTGCCCAGACTTGGAAGGACTGGTGAGCACTCAAAGCACACAGAGTGCATTTTGACAGTAAAAGCATTCTTGGTGCCCAATCCACTGACTTTATATAGCTTCACTTAAGCCCTTCAGCAGTTATGCTGCATGGAAGGTGCCTTGAAGGTTTAGATGCTGGTCTCTTGTAATATCCTTAGCACAATACAACCCATTCAATTGATAAACATTTTGAAGAACACAGTCCAAATCTAAATCATGTCCCTCAGACTGGGAATCAGAATCAGAGAGAGAAAAAAATCCTTATCTATTTCTTTCAAGAGAAGATTCAACATTTAAAGAATGAAAAAAAAAACTCTAAATAAACACTTAGCAAAGTCCATCCCATCCTCATTATCTGCTTTAAGACAGAAAAATATTTAACTTTGTCTTCTTTTCTTTGGAGACCTCCCACAGAAGAAAAGCAGCTTAAAGGGAGGTCCCTTCCCTGGGAACGAAGTTCATCAGATCATCTCACTGAAGGAGCATCCACCAGTCCCTTCACTGATGCTAGCAAGGGTGACTGTCCCTTACCCAAGAAAGGCAGCTAAACAGCTGCAGAGAATGTGCCTGCACCGTAGTTATTGTTGGCTTCCTGAGGGGCAACACCAGAGGGACCTAGAGAAAGAGATGAGTGGTCCAAGGAATAACTGACAGCCATACTAGAGTCACCTATTGACAGCTAAGGTTAACAGAAAGGTGGAGTGAAGTCCTAAGCATCCTGGATAACTTTTTTTCTCACAGGTGGACAACAGAGCTTAGTCTCTGTTGCTTCCTGACTGAAAAACTACTTTCTTAGGTAAACATTCCACTGACAACTACCAGACACACTGGCCCCAGCCTCTCACAACACTGTTAGGCAGAAACAGCACATTTTTCCTCACAAAAAAAAAAACATGAAAATAAATAAATAAATAAATAAATAAATGAATGAATAAAGGAATTTCTACAGAGACCCAGGAAGTCAGCCAAAAAAAAGGCATCTGACAAGTGGTTAGTTGAGTTTAGTAAAGAATACTGGCAAGATTTTAATGCCTTGCGGTAAAATCTCTTAATTACAACCCTCAAAAGTAAAAGTCCAAGCTGCTAACGATGAAATCTGACTTAAAGGTTTACTATCTTCACAAAAAATAAATACTGTCAAAGGATTCCCCAAGGGAACACAACTCAAAATTGTTTTTTGAGGTAAAACTTTAAGTGACAACTAATAAAGATTCATATATTGTCACAAAACTGATTTTTAACTAAAAAAGAAATATTTTTCTTCAGAAAAATTGATGATGTGAGGGTAATCCCCAGTGCAGCACTAATCTGACAAGCCGTTTAGAAGCACTAACCAGCCGTCGATCACCTGACATCTGTAGAGGAGTGCACTGAAGTTTTGGAACTGTAGCCACTGATTTTTATCCAGCTTGCCTCATGCATGATAGTGGCTAGCCTGTGTGGGAAGTGCCCTAAAGCTTTAGAATCTTGGTGTCTGGTCCACTCCCTAGCAAGACGTCTCACATAGCTTAGTCTACTGAAGCAGTGATCTAATGATGAACATCTATGGTTATCTGTGATTAGGAATTTACTGGAAAATTTATACTTCGGTTAATAAGTCCTAAATTATGAGTTAAGCATGATTTTGTTTTCTCTTTTGTAAAGGTCAGCAACTGGTATTGGTCGCCAGTGTGAAGATTATAAAGACCTCCACTGAACCAGGGAATTACAGTTTGGTAATATGTTGTGAAAAAAAGTGTATTAGAACTTTTAAGTAACATGAAAAGCTGAGAAAAGGAAGAGAGAGGTGGATTGCTGATTCAGAAAAATAGTTAAACTGTGTGTTCCTATAATTTAATTAGGCAAAATGCAAGCTTATGTCTCATATTTTTTATTATATCACATCAGAGATATTTAGTAATCATGTGTGTCTCTAGCTGTTACTTTACAAAATTTCTTTGAGAGTAATAATTGAAATGTGTGAGGGTTTTCATACTGGAATATTACTGGGTATGTCCACTGTGTTTATCCTGAATTCAGTCTGGGATTTATAAACAGTGATATAATGTCAGGTATTATAGGAGTATTGTGGAATTTATTTTATGATATAAGAGTTTATGCAAGCAAGTATTCCTCCCAAAATACATCTTGTTAATGTTATGAAGGACAGACTACAATCAATGGGAGGGGACAACGGGAATAATAATGCATTAGTATTTTATTTATGCTTAAATTCAGAGTGGGGTAAGTCAGATATGTGACTATCAGAGAGTACAATCAAGTTCCAGGAATCAAACAGTTCAGTAGTGATAATTGTGGAATACTGTATCACACGGAAAGATGGAAAAATGGTGAAGAAAAATAGTATGAAGTATTTAACGTCTTTGAAATAAAAAAGAACAGATGAAATATTTGGGTTGGAAGTAAAAACAAGAGAGATATGTAAAGGTGGGAAGCTACAATTAACCAGAACTAATCAATAACTGCACTTACCAGAAAATCCCCTAGAGAATGGGGAGAATATATCTGAAGTCTGGACCTCTACCTTCTCTTATGATTGTATTAAATACAGGCAATCCTCTTACATGTGTACAGAAATGCTAACCTCTAGCTATAACATGCTGAGAGTGAGTAAAGCAGACAAAACAAAGTCAAGGGCAGCAACACTTTTTCAGGTGGTATAATGAAACTGATTCAAGGATGAGTTACAATATGACAGAGGATTATAGAAATATTACTGATTTAAGATATGAAGTATAAAGAAAATGTTGAAATTTGCCAAAGAAGCCTGAGACATTATAAAAACAACTCAAGAATAATAACAATTTCAGCTGAACAGAATATAAGCATGGGATCAGAGAAAGGAAAGTAGTTTGACAAGATGATAGGAAATAGAAGATTAAAGGTAATAAAGAAATAACTGAAAGTGGAAAGAGATGTAAAGGTGGGGTAGTGGAGGCAAAAAGGACCGTAAAAATAGATATGAGGCATAGGAGAAAATGGGTAAAGGAAACAAAGTGGTTAAACATAGGGAATAAAAGTAGTATGCCACAGGCAAGGTGAAATAAAAATAAAAATAAAAAACAACATACTTATGGAAAATGATAAAACAAAGGAAAGTCATAAAAAAGAAAAGACTGAGACAGGGCAGTTAAAATTAATGGCATTACAAGATTACCCATAAAATATGAACATGTTTTATATAGGGGTTGGCAAGAGAGATGTATGAGGGATTGCAGAAAATATAAACAAAAAAGGAAACGAAACAGGACATCAAAATCATGACATACCATTTTAAAATTTTAGGAGATGATGAGAAGCAAATTTCAACAAAAGATTTGTAAAATAAACAGAAGGAGAAGCATAAGAAAATACTGAATTCTCAACTGCAGAGTTTGTTAAAACTGATTATGATAAGACTATTCCATACAGGAAGACAGTAAAGTACTAGAGTGGTGGTAAATTTAAATACAGCAGAACAAATGGAAAGCCTAAATAATCAATCAGGGTGGATTGTAGAGTTTACTACTTAAACATCTCTAAGAATATGTGACAAGACATGAAGAGGATTTTAGACTATATGGATGTGAGGTCAGAAGTAAGAAATCTGCCTTAAAAAATGAATTCAAATACACTGTTTAACCACATATGAAAGATAAAATAAAGCTATCCTCCTCATTTAACATTTCTATAGTAGATAAGTCCTCAAATGCACTGCAAAAACCTATACAAAAGCTCTTAGAAGCTGTAACAGGGATGCAAGTTATCTATGCTGAAATAAGATTGGTCAACAGAACCAGACAGCCCTCACAAATTCATTTGTGAAGCTCTAGAGAATTATATAACAGTATTAAAAGTAGTCCATGAGTCAGATGAATAAATACATATATATATATATATATATATATATATATATATGGATCTACCTTAGTAGATCGACAAGTTAAATAAGCGAAAACGAATTCACCGACGCCAGAAGATCGCAAGTCACTTCACCGACGCCAGAAGATCGACAGTGCACAAACACGACATCGCATACACCCGACACATCATACCAACAAACAAAACAAATCCCCTATCCAAAACCCACACACACAACACAAGCACACCAAAATCCTTACAAACAAACACTAACCCATACATACACAACTATCTACAACCCTAACCCAAACCCTTACCCTAAGGTCCGTCACTATCGCACACTCACCTAACCCGCGCCCTAACCCTTACTCACTTATCCCACCCCTACCCCTACAGACCACCAACATCGGCCACTTACCTCACTCGCACCCTAACCCTAACTCACTTATCCCACCCCTACCCCTACAGACCACCAACATCGCACACTTACCTTACTCGCACCCTAACCCTAACTCACTTATCCCACCCCTACCCTTACACACCATCAACATCGCACACTTACCTTACTCGCACTCTATCGTCCGTCACTACCGCATACTTACACATCCTTTCCCCATCGCAGTGTTCTCAGCTTCAGTGTCTTCCTCCGTCGGTCTTCTGCCTTGTCGATCTTCTGGCGTCGGTGAAGTGACTTGCGATCTTCTGGAGTCGGTGAATTCGTTTTCGCTTATTTAACTTGTCGATCTACTAAGATAGATCCATATATATATATATATATATATATATATATATATATATATATATATATATGGGTTCACTTCAAAATCCCAAAAGCGTAAAATCCTGAATCTCAAAATCCCAAACTCAAAATCCTGAAAGCTCAAAATACTGAAAACTCATAATACTGAATCTCATAATACCGAAAAACATACAGGACACCAACACTGACTGTATTGCAGCTACACTACACTACACATACACTACTATCTATCCACTTACCTTAACCCAGACCCTAACCCTAAGGTCCGTCACTATCGCACACTCCCCTCACCCGCGCCCTAAACCTAACTCACTTAACCCGCCCTTAACCTCAAATTCTGTCACTATCGCACACTCACCCGCGCCCTAACCCTAACTCACGTCACCCGCCCCTAACCCTAACAACCGTCACAATCGCACACTTACCTGACATATGCCCTAACCCGAACATCCGCACAATCACACATCAGTGTTGGTGTCCTGTATGTTTTTCAGTATTATAAGATTCAGTATTATGAGTTTTCGGTATTTTGAGCTTTCAGGATTTTGAGTTCGGGATTTTGAGATTCAGGATTTTGAGCTTTCAGGATTTTGAAGTGAACCCATATATATATATATATATATATATATATATATATATATATATATATATATATATTTCTACATACACTCACATTGGGTTTGAGGGTGGATGGGCAGAAGAAACGAGACAGAAAGCTAGATGATTAACCCCCTTTTTGGACTTGATTAGAAAGAGACATAGGTTTGTTTTGTCATGGAATTGCAGTGAGGCTGGGAGATGGAGAGTTAAAGAACTTCACCCAAGAGATAGACATAGTGAAGATGCAAGAAAGATGGAATGAGGACACAAGTGAATTTTCAGTTCAAATTTAAGCTGTCTTCAGTATGTGCAGTCAAAACTGGCATACTTGAACCTCTGAAGGAGATTAATTACAATGGTAAGGGTAAGTCTAAGTTTAAGACCAAAAGTGGTTAAAATGTCACCAGAATTTCTAACAACAGAATTGTATAATAAGTGTATATATTTGTGTGTGCGTGTGTGTGTGTGTGTGTGTGTGTGTGTGTGTGTGTGTGTGTGTGTGTGTGTGTGTGCTTATATAATACATATATATATATATATATATATATATAATATTTATTATATACATATATATACATATATATATATATATAAATATTTATAATATTTATTATATACATATATATATATATATATATATATATATATATTTATAATATTTATTATATACATATATATATATATATATATATATATATATATATATACACAAATGCAGTAATAATAATAATGTGTACAGTACAAGTGGGCATGAAACAGAAAATAATGATACCCTTTAGAGAACTTAAAAGATTAAATAAGAACAGTTCAGGAAGTGGAGAAAGGTACAGTATTATATGGAGACTAACATAGACATAGTGTTATTTTAGGTATAAGAAAAATGTAATTGATTGAGAAAAGGGTCTCAGTCTCAGAGGTACATTAGATTTTAAGGTAAATGTTGAGGGAAACAATTTATTAAAATGCATCTGAATTCATAATTATTGAACGGCTGTGTTAGTACGAACGTTGTGTTAGTAAGAACTCCAGCAAGGGATATTTGATTTGTCAAATCAAAGCAGTTCCGTGATGTATTATGGAATAGTATCCACTAAACAAAAAGCAAACAGTGACTTGGCGATAGTAGTTATACCTGAATGTGTTCACCAATTATGTCTGTTATTTATGTCAGCATGAAATAAGAAATAATTTCCACAAAATAACTGATAATTTATGAAAAACATGTTTAAGGTATATTGCAGATTTGAATAGTAGTGAGGGAAATTATAAACTAAATGGGTGGCTTGATCAGGACACTTTGGAAAAGAATACAGGGTATAAAAAGGGTATATAAAGTTAGCAAACACAACAGAAAATACAATTTAAAAATTTTTCATGTACAAAATGGGGGCATAACAATGAGTACTACTAAATTGGGAAATGGAAGAAATTTTGGGGCTAAAATTTATAAAATGTAAAAAAGTTTAGAAGAAGCAAATTCAGGGAGCTGGCATATAGAAAAGGTCATCTAGCTCTGTCTTCAGCACAGCCAGTTCATGGAGTAGCTGATGGAACCACACATAGGTCCTGTCAGGAAGATGGATGCCTGGTACAACCTCTCAGTCTACCTCACTAGGATGACTGACATCCCACATACTAGTGAAGCACTGGTAGGATAACATGCATCTCTGTAACCCTGAAAATTTCCAGGTGTGGAAAAAAAGACAATGACACCTCAAATGGCACAGAAAGCACTTACAATGTTTTACTGCCTTTAATAAACATTTTGGTATATCTAACACGTGGCTTCCTGAATTTCATTTTTGTTTAACCTGGCAGATCCAAAGATATTCCAGTTTAACAGATGTAAATAGTTGTCTGTTATGTTGTGTGTGCTGCAGGTTGTAACTATTGTGACACGGCACATGGCTGTGACCTTGTGGCATAGTGGGCACCACTTCATATAAGTATGTCAATGTAAACATGTTTGCTTCACTTTGTAAATAACTCTGGTAGTGTAAATTACACTACTAATGTATCATGGGAATCTGAAATGGACATGCTATTATAGTTCTCTGTTGGGCTATGAGAATTATTTTAGCTTTTACTTGCTTGCACATGTGCGGAGCTCTATTGTTGCACTTTCATGTGTGCCTTACTCACACTCATAAGTGTTATGTTATTTCTGGTACATCCTTTTATCTTTCAGCAAAAGAAGAGGATACAGAAAATGCTATTGGTTACCTCAAGAATCAGCACAGATTGCAGACACAGCAGAGTTAGGTGACATTCTTTGTCCCCTCACCACTTACATGTGCTGTATCACCCCTCTGTCTTCATCAATAATGTCATGTTTCCCAATTCTGCCTCCCTTCTTCAGATCACCCTGGTTGAGTAGAGCTGCAGACACATCAGCTGCAGCCCACTGTCTCCCTGGTAAGGCTGTATCTGAGACTCATAAGCAGGGTGAGAATGCCTCATGTGAAATGGGCTTTGGCCCATCCCAAGCAGGTAGCCCTCCAAAATTATCAGCCTTGGCTACACTGGAGCTGGACCATGTAGTAGTGGCATTTGCTGACCAGCTGCTGTCCAGCTGGGTTGCCTATACAACATTCCCTTATGTATTGGGTAGCAAACTCACTGGGGTGGCTGGCTAATGCCATCAGACAACCATAGGTGGGTGGCTGTGCACTTGCACCCTGACCCAGGATAACCACTTACTGAGTCCCATTAAAGTCTTCTTGGGCAAGTCAGTGGCTGGTAGGATGCTTGCATCCCATTCTGTCTTCAATTTCTTGTCTACTCTGTTTGTCTGTATGTGTCTTACATGTCTCCATCCTGAGTGAGTCCACATCCAGCCCTCTTTGTCCAAGATCATTTGTGCTTATCTGTGTGCCCTAGCTTCCTGCTTCATCCTCCATTCTTTATTATTGCTTCTTTCACCCCCTATCCTTACTCTGTGTATAAAACAGCCCCCCCCCCAAAAAAAGCACATATTGTACACCTTTGCACCATCCTCATTTACATTTCAGTGCTCCTGCTGTGTGTTACTCTGCTTGCTAAACCTCTTCTCTTGCATTTATTGTACTTCCTTTCCCATCCCTTTTAATGAACCAACAAGAATAAGGTGCCTAGCTTGCCATGTTCCCTTTCACAGACTCTTATTGGCTTCTATGCTGTTTTAACTTTGGGATCCACAGCAACAGTATGCCAATATCTGTGACAGCTCATGCTATCACCTATGTTTCTCATTCAAATTCTCATAAGTTTCATACAAAGTTGCTTGAGACTAATGATTTGTTTTTCTTCATAAAATCTTGGTTACTTTGACCTCTTCATTTATGTTTTCCATCTGCCAAGGCTGACTCTCTGAAGAGCAGCAGTCTGCCTACTTGCACTGTTTGTCCATATTTCTTTATTCTATTTAGCACTACTGTGTAGTCTGCCTATGCAGTGTTAACTCTATGCTGCCTTGATGTGCTGTCCTGTGTATGAATCCAGCTCAATAATTTGGATAAGTTGTGATTCGAGATCTTTTTGAAATACAAGAGACCGCTCTATAAAAAAAACAACAAAATTAAAATCACCAGTAAGTGCTCTCTTGGTATGAATGAATATCAATATGTAATTAACATACTGGACAGTTGCCCTTTATATAAACATTTAAGAAAGCATATGATAACAAAGGTACTTGCATTACAGGTTGTCAAATGACAGTTTCACAAGGAAGCAAGTGCTTGAAAACAACTGGCTTGAAATCACCCTGACGGAAAAATTAACCTTATGGATTTTTTGCAGGGGGCAAGCCACCTAAAATTACATCTGCTGCTTCCAAGGTCATTTACATGTAATGAAAGGAGAAATCTCACAGAAGAAAAGAATAACTGCCGGCACATGCTTAGAAACTGAACCAATTGTATGGAGCTATGTTTGGCAAACTGGTTCCTAATGGAGTATGCTTTCAAAGAGTAGTAAAGCAGCCAATACTGGTATTTGTCTGTAAAACAAAAGTGCTAATGACTTCTATAAAAATGTCACAAAAATTGTGGAAGCATTGTCTTGAACACATGAGGAATACATGATCAGAGTAGCAGCCCTCACACTACTTGATATGCAAAAGAAAAGGAGGAAAACAAACCCATAATAAAATTAAGATCAAATAATTTTAGAGATGTTGTAGGTTTGATAAAGTTATCTTGGTAATGTATTAGCAAAGTTTAATGTTTTAAAAAATACTTCTAACTGGAATTTTTAGCAGAATAATAATGGAAATTGATGTGTATTTTATGAGAGGGCTATTAATCATAACCACTGTTGCTGAATCAACAAATAAACTTAAAACAACTGTGGAATGATTGTGGAGTAAGAGCTCATATACTTTGGTCAAATACTTTAACCCCTGACTGAGACAACTCTAGAAGAAAATGCAAATTCTGTAAGAATGGATATAATACTGGGTCAAAAAGTGAAGGAATGAACAAGGATTGCTTATGACCGCGCATCCTTTACTGAAGTTGAGGGAAAGTATTACAAAACACAGAAAGATAAGCGTGTTGGCATGCAACACTTTCATGTTTGTTTATAACTTGACATTGCTCTGCTATAACAGCACATACCTCCAGGGAGCCAGTTTCAAATACACTAAACATAAACTACCATTGTCCATATAGAAATGGTACATTAGGTTAAAGAAGGGTAAGGGCAACACTGTTGAATACTGTTTAAGGTACCCAGTTAAAAACAATTAGAAAAACCCAGCAGACTAATAGAACGATATGCAGTCTTTACTAAAATGTGTGCTATCCTTAGAGTACCGAATTTAGCTGAAACAGAGCACATCATGATTTTGTAAAGGGAAAGTGTGTAGGACATTGAAATGGTACAAAACTGCTAAAGATAAGCCACATGCTGACAGTTTATGGAATATGAGAGCTTTCAGAGTGAATTAACTGGTCAGAGAGTTGTAAATATTTCCTAAAGGGCATTAGATTCATTGATTATTTGAAGTTTATTGCAGTTACAGAGGAAATATAGTTTCCTAAAAAGGACAACATGACTCAGACTTTTCTCAGAAATTTAATTTTTTGTCACTTCAACACTGACAAGACTAATGCCATACATTTAAAGATGTCAGAACTATGGTATATAGTCTTTTGGTTATGCGGTGGTGTTTATCTGAATTGTGTCAATAAAATGTCGGTGTCATGAATACTGGATTTCTAATTTCCTAACTAGAAAAGGACCATGGAACAAAGTCAGCACTGAATTTTATGGTTCCATAACATATTAAGACTGTACTTATTCTAAAATAATTGATGCCTGATAAACCAGAGTCACTGAAGTCAAACAACTAGCCACCATTCAACAACTACCGATTTAAGTCCTACTGTGCAAATCCTCGAATACTACACAGGAAAATCACTCCCTTTGGTTACAGGCAAACCATTTTACAGACAGGTTCAATCATGGCCAATATCAGAATCCTCACAAGCCAACATAGTAATTATCACAAAGTGAATCCCATGGAAATAATCATCCCAGTAAAGGAAAGAGTCCAGCAAACTTCATGTTAAACTACCAGCTCAGGAAATAACAATCCTCTCATTTGATAGAAAACAGAACAGTCACACCACAAGGATAGAGGCATCACAACAAAAAGATATTGTGAGCAGAAAAAAATACTAAAGGCCAATGCTAGTGCCAGACGAACAGTTAGAAGGCTTTAATTCCAGAAAGAACAGACTATGTTGATCAAGTAGATTCACAGGAGCAGATACACACACATCTTTGTACCGTCCCAATTTTCATGTTTTATTAGAAACTAAAGGACATTTGGCACCATCTCAAATGGAAAACATACCCTGGCAAGACACTCACTTCTTCTTAAAGCATTTTGTTTCACAGAAGGTGTTGAGTTTGGAAATAGGGGCATGCAGATTAGTGAGCAAAGTTAGACAGTGCAAAGCTTTCCAGAATGAGATGTATACACAGAAACAAGATAGTTGCACAAATAAGACAATAAATAAGGCATTAGAAGAAATCTGTGTATCTTGGAAACTAGATACATTCTTTGTTCTTTGTAAAATTTCTGCACTTTGAACATTTCTTGACCATTGTGATGAGCTTATTTCTTTTCAAAGATTCCAGTGAAGTGCTACTTTGTGAAACACTAGGTATGGAGGCTTAGAAGAGAGGTACTGTAGTTCTGAGATTTATCTGGCTGACATCAATGTCACTAAGAAAATTGTTCTCCAAGTAAGGAATTTTAGATCGGTAGTAGTGGATGATTCAAATGGAGTCTGAGTTAGGGCTTGTAGCATAATGGTAATGTCCCATACAGGAAAAGAGTACCTTTCAGGAAAACTTTTGAAATTTTTAAGGGAAGCTATTGTAATGCCTTTACGTCCAATATGAAACTTCAAAATTGCAGCTAACTAAACCTTGATGGTGGCAAACCTGGAACCTTTGTCAAAAAGATCAGATAAAAATTCTAAGATGGATAGAACTGGTGCCGAAAATTGGGCCAAACTTTTGGAGTAGGTTCAAATTGCAAATCTCTTTCATTTACTCGGATACATTTTTCTAGTGGATATTTTTTTTGTGAAGCAGAAATAATGTTGATTACTGTGGGAGAAAGCCTGGCATCTCTGGCTATGCTCAAAATTGGAAGAACCATGTGGTTAACTTCATGGACTTCTGGTTCGGAGGAGGTAGCCTGAATGAGTGAGTCAGTAGGATGAACTAGTAGAGGACATAGGTATGGAAACCATGTCTGTCAAGACCAAAAGGGGCAACGAGGATCACCCTGGCCTTGCAGTGTCTTGCTTTCTGTATGAATTATTTCATCAGTGGCAGAAAGGGAAAGGCATACAGGAGTTCCAGGGACAATTGTGGACCAAAGCATCCTTTGCTGATTGTCCCTGTGGAGGGGTCAAGGCAAAGTAACTGTTGCTATTCAGCTAGGATGCAAAACATTCACAGCAAGGTTTGCTCCACTGACTGAAAATTACATGAGTCACTACAGGATTGAGGGACCACCAGTGAGGCATCAGAACTAGTGTGCTCAACTTGTTCATGATTACAGTGGATAATCCTAGGATATGCATTGCTATCGGAAAGCATTGTGAATCTACTGCACATAACACAAAGGGGGAGCCACCACTGATCCCGGGAACTATCGACCTATTAGCCTGATGAGCTTGGTCTGCAAGGCCATGGAACGTAACATCATGGAACTCATAAAGAAAGACATTGGTAACCTCCAAACTCTGGATCCCACCCAGTTCGGGTTTGTGAAAGGCAGATCATGCCTCCTGAACCTGATCGACTTCTTTTAGGCAGTCACCAAAGCCGTGGATGAGGGTAAGGTGGTTCACACAGCCTATCTTGACCTTGCCAAGGCTTTCGACACCATCCCCCATTCTGGAATTATAGCTAAACTCAATAAACTAGGTATAAATCCCTACGTCACAAGATGGGTTGCCAACTGGCTCACTGAGAACCCACACTGTAAAAGTTGCAGACTCCAAATCTGACCTCAAGGCTGTGACAAGTGGAGTGCCACAGGGCTCTGTTCTGGGGCCTCTCCTGTTTGGTATCTACTTCTCTGAAGTACAGGCTAACACAGAAGGCCTCTGGCTGACGAAGTTCACAGATGACTGCAAACTAGGAGCCATAGTTAGGTCCCCAAATGATGTGGACATCCTACAGAAGGACCTCACTGAGACAGATGCCTGGTGTCAGAGCCATGGCCTCAAGCTCAATGCCAAAAAGTGCAGTGTCATCCCATTTGGTAAAAACTCTGTACCCATGAACTACCACATAGGCAGCAATCTACTTAACACCGAATGCATGATAAGAGACCTTGGGACCCAGGTGGACAGTAGTCTCTCCTTTGATAGTCACATCGCCACAGTAGTCAGGAAGTCCTTCTACGTGGCACACCTCATCATAAAAGGGTTCTCATCCAGGAAAAAAGAGGTCATTGTTCCCCTCTACTTGTCACTCATTAGACCCATTATAGAGTACAACTCCCCTTTTGGAATGTACTTCACAAGACATATGCAGCAGCTGGAAAGGCCACAGAAGTACCTCACAAAGTGGATTACTGGCCTCAAACAAATGCCCTACACTGACCGCCTCAAAAAACTCCAGCTTTACTCTAGCATATCGCCTACTCCGAGGTGATCTCTGCCTAACATAAAAAGCTGTCAAACCCAGAGCTGTTGGACATGCTACACCTAAAGAAATCCCAATCCCTCCAAGCTACACGCTCTAGGGACCTAAACCTTGTCACCACAATAAACAGGACATGCTGGAGGGATAGATTCCTGTCCCAGAGACTTCCTATACTCTGGAACAAGCTACCCATCTATGACAAGCAAAGTTCTTCAATAGCACTCTTCAAGAAAAATCTTGATGAGTGGATGGGAAATAGGAAATATACCCCGGGGATTACTTCTGTGTTTCTGCTGGACAGTGGCACAGGAAAATAACTTTCTTGGGTGGTGTAAGCTATGGTATCTTGCTGGCTAGGCTTATGTAAGCCCTTGGGCCGATAGCTTAGTACCTACCTATGAACCTATGAACCTATGACCATACTATCATAGTCTCTCAACATAAAGGTAAAGGGGGGAGTCTTCCTTGCTTTTTGATGTACCATACCACTGATATGCTGTCAGTCTGTATGGAAGTCACACCCTTGGGGAAGATTAGCCTCTAGTGATGACCATATACCTTGGACCATTCTTCATTCAAAATTCCACCCCTCTCACACTAGAAGAGAGGCATATGTGGTCACTGTTGCAATTGGTGATTCCACCTGGAAAAGAGAACCATGGGTTACCTTCACTGATGTTACCCACTGGCGATATGTTGTTTACAAATCTGCCTAGTCTGGATTTTTGAATGTAAAGGGTGAATAGATTGAAACCACTGTACTGTACTGCTAAAGTCCAGTGCAGTACTCTTAAGTAGTAGCTGACTAAAGGAACCACTAGTATTGTGGACACCATGAGGCCTAGAAGACGTAGAAATAACCTCACTGGTGGTAAATGGAGATGCAGTACACGAAAAGCTGTTAGATGAAGAGACACAACTCTGGACTGGGGAAGGCTAACTATTTGTAGTTTGGTGTCTAGGTGACATCCTATTGACTCTATATTCTGTGTTGGTGTCAGCTGACATTTTGGCATATTTACAGATATTTCTAAGTCCTGAAGCAACTGGATTATTTGTCCTGATGCCGTAACAGTAGAAGTTCGCTGGAAGCAGTGAGAAGCCATTCGTCGCGGTACAGGAAGACCTGGATCCCCAAAAGGCACAGGTGCACTGCTACCACTGCCATGATCTTGGTGAACACCTTGGGGGCTGTGATGAGACCAAATGGCAGTGTCTGGAACTGATAGCGACTAGCTCCCAGACGGAAGTGGAGAAATCTCCTGGGTTGCTTTGCTATTCTGATGTGATGGTAGGTGTCCTGGAGATTTATGGAGCACATGCAATCATCCTTCTTCAGAAGAGGGAAAATGGACTGTACTGTGACCATCTGGAGCTCTGTCTGTTTCACAAACTGGTTTAGGTGACTGAGATCCAAACTTAGTCTGAGATCCCTAGTTTTTTGGTACTAAAAAGAACCTACAATAGACTCTGGATTGCAACTCATGTTGGGGGATCAGCTGGATGACTCTTTTTAACCAGTTTTGACATTTTTATGGCTGCTGAGTCCCACTATTTGGTTGGAACATTGGGGGCTGACTCATTTTTCTCAGGTGGTAGGGAAAAGTGAAATGAATAGCCTCTGGATGTTATTGTTAGCATCCATGAATCTGAAATTAATCTATGCCAGGCTTAAGGTTACAGAGATAAATGGCCTCCAACTGCATCCAGAGTGCAGAAGTCAGGCAACTATTTAGGAGAGGTGGTGCAGTGGTTAGAGTTGTTGCCTCACAGCAAGAGGTTCTCCCGTTCGATTCTCGGCTGGAGCACCTTCTGTGTGGTGTCTGCATGTCCTCCCCATGGTCGAGTGACTTTAAAGACATGCAGGTAGGTGCGTGCGTGAATGGGTGTGCCTTCTATGAAGGTTGGGCACCGGGCTGGCAACTTGGCACCATAAAAATCCACTGCCAATCATTAGCGGAGGGAGTTCTGCTGTGGCAACCCCTAATCAGGAAAAGCTGAAAGACTTTTTTAGAAAGACTTTATCAGAAAATGGACCATGAAAGCCTTGGTTATGCAGTCCACCTGTGCTTCTCATGTGCTATCCATTAAAATTGCCTCCCACTCTGCCATGGGGATGTCTGTCACCATGGGAGTCAAGGAAAGTACTCTGTAAAGAGGCCATTTATCTCTGTAACCTTCCTAATCTCTGGTTCCTAGAGAAAATTGTTTGTGGGGTGGAGAAGCATACTCCTACTGCAGAGAGAGTTTTACTATTTTATTGGCTCTTGGTGAGTGGGTCTTTAACTTTCAGTCCAAACCAAAGTGGAACCATTAAAAGGGACATTTACAAAGGATGGCTTAATGTCTTCCATAAAGTCACAAAGACAGATCCTGGTGTGGAGGCACATGGTGATGCCAGTGCCATGCTGCTCTGGCCATACTGTCGGCTGCATTGGAGAGTAAACTCACAACAACATTTGAGGAGGATTTCAGGCTGGAAAGCTGGGTGTCTAGTGTTTTTCTGAACATCTGTAAGCAATACTCCTGACAAGGACTTGGAGATCTCTTTGGTCAAGTCTCTCTGGAATCTTGTTAAATGAGCCAAATAGTTCAGCAATCTAAGGGAAAATCTCACTGATGCTTAGGTCCACTTCTCAAATCTGTCCATCATCCTAGATTCTTTATTAGGAGGATGAACAGAAGAACTTTCTTCCAATAGTTCCTTCTTGGCTGCTGCTGCCACCACCACAGCATCTACTGTGGACCGTTACTCCAGTGCTGCCTGACCTTAGGCGCAGCTAAGATCTAATCAGCTGTTTTGGGATGGGCTCCCCCACACCAGGATCCTGCCATGCCCGCTAAGCCATAAGGTCAGTAAGTGAATCAATGACAGGTACTATCCAGGTTGATGTTGGTCCAGGACCAAAAGCTTCCAAGAATGCCAACTCATCTGGAGAAGGGACTTGGATAACCAACCCCCTTTCTGCTTCATTAATTCAAGAATATCACCAAATGTGACAACTTCAGAGAGGGAGCGAGGGGAACCTTCCCCTTCCTCTATGTCAATATCTTTGGTAAAGGACTCTAGGGAGGAGTCTAAGTGCTTCTGTTTGCACATCTGTTTTCCGGGGGCACTTTCTGGGGAGCAGAAGAAGGTTCAGAATCAAATAGAGAAGTGATAAAGCAGACTTCCTCTGAAGCCATCAGTACCATCTGTCTCTGTCTGACAGGATGAAGAAGAGATGAAACAGACTACAGCTAAAGTTTGGGTGGAGCCGAACTGGCTGAATACACCTTGTCTTTTTTATTTGACAAAACCCTTTCAAAAGCCTTGAAGCCATTCGCTGCCACTGGCACCAAGGACTCCCTCCAATCCAAAGAAGAGAGGGAACCCTCACTACCAATGCCCCCCCCCCCCCAAGTCCCAAAGCTGATTTCAGATCTGAGCTGTCTAGAGCCAAAACCCCAAGCTTGAGAGCTTGCTCTGAGCATCTCGGTGGCAAAAAGCATTGACTCAGAGTCTCATCTCAATCCAAGAGAATCAGAGTCGAGAGACAGAGGGAAGCAGTCAGTTTCAAAGTCATAAATAACTGTGGCACCAGCAAAGGTGCTCTGGTTTCAGTCAGATCTAATAACAACAGATCTGAAGGCATATTCCAGTAAGGGAGGGGTAAGATGGCCAGTACATGGTACCTTCCCTGGGGTGGTACTGGGATAAACCCAAGCTGAATTTTCATTCTCAAAAACTTCCTCATCATCTTATCAAGATCGACCTCCATGAGGCTTTGTGATGGGATGACCGAGTGGATGGTGCCACTGAAGGTGGTGAAGAGAATCTCTGTTCCAGCAGGATATGTGAATGTAGTATGTAACTCACCAGTCCTGGTGAGTGGTTCATGTGGAAGGAGATCAAACCTGAGAAGTTGTTGGATCTGATCTTCAAAGTACCTTAGGGTTGGGACTGAGCAAGGTCATTGTTTTCAGAGATTGTTTTTGGTGGATTTAAAGGGAGACTTGTTCCTGTCATCTTTTTCCTGCCTCTTTGAGTTAGATTTGTCTTTTTTGGAAATGGAAGCCAAATAAGAGGAGGAGGTAGCCCCTGTCTGTGCTGGAAGGAGCCCCTTTAAGGCAAGTTTGTCCTTTCTGGTCTGAAGGGCCCCAGTGCTGAATGCTGTACAATACTGGCAGTCCACATCGAGGTGTGTGGTACCTATACAATAAACACATTTGGAGTGTGGATCTTGGTGGAAGTTTGTGCCCACACTCAGCCCTTCTTGAAACCAGCAGATTCCAACATAATGAAAACTCTATAGCAAGACAGTTTAACACTAAGCATAAAGGCGTAATTATATCTACTATCTACTATACCAACTATGCCTACATCTACTAAATATGTCCAACTTTTTTTAAAACAAATAAGTTTAACAAACATAACAAAAAGGCCCTAAGGCCTTAGTTAAGTAAGTTGACCAAACTACACTAACTATATTAAACTAGCCCAATTCTAAAATCTACACCAATCCAACAATAACGGAGGGATAAAAAGTCTTTCATGGTAAGACAGGAGTAGCAGGAAAAAATAAGGATACAATCAACTGCTTCTGAAGAGCTCTTTCACACTTCCGCATCATTTGAGTGGCAAACAAGGTCAGAGCATTTAAGGCAGGGCCTAGGGAATTGTGGGAAAAGGAGGAGTCAGAGCTATGGATCCACTGAAGATTTGAAATCGGTGCTGAGGTCAGATCCAACAACCCATACATTTGAAACAGACGAAAATAAACATTAGACCTAGCTGAAAACTATAGGATATGAGAAATTAATATGCATAGCGTTATTCACTGTATACGTATCTAGTCTGTATCTCTTTTGGTTACCTTGAGATTAGAACTCGAGTGTTTTCAACCTTTGTGTAGATGTAAACATGCCATATAAATTGATGTAACTGAAAAGGAAACATATTATCTCTTGACTGAAACATCTGTACCACATCTGCACATCAGACTATACTATTCCAAATGAGCTGTATCTCAGCCCTCTTTTACTTAACAGTTTTGAAACAGCTGTTTGGAAACAACTGAGTAGTGGCCTTTACCTTGCTTTTGCGCTATCTTTATACTGGTCTGTGCTGAACTCTTTATAAATTATCCCTGCTACCTAAACTCCGGTGGTTTCATGCTGACTTGCTTGAAGATAGTTATAAGAAATTTAATAAATCTGAAAAATGTTTGTTGAGACTAAACTTTCCTGAACATCTGAGGAGCACTTTTTTTTTTTTTTTTTTTTTTTTTTTGCAGCGGTAGCAAGTGTCCCTGCATGCCCTCAAAATTAAATATACCAACAATCAAGTTGCACAGCAGTGGAGAAAAAGGCAAACTACTATCAAAGTAGTTTTAGCAAACATACTTTGCTGATTGCAATATAAAAAAGGGGAGATTTTTTTTTTTAGCCCAGAAGAGGAGGGAGTTTATTTTTGCTCTCACTCTGTCTATGTGGAAATGAAAGTTTAGAGAGTTATCAAGCCACAATCCTAAGTATTTAAAGGTAGAAGTTGTTTCTAAGGTGTGGTTATATAAGTAAAAGAAAGTTAAAGGGCCAGATGCTAGATGAATTTTCTGTGGAAGCTCCCATGGTCATATTACTCATACATACTAACCCTTTCCCTTCCCTTGCCCTAACCCTAACACTACACATTAACTTACGAAAACCCCTTTCCCCTAAAATTAACATAATTCAGACAAATTTGGTCTAGGGATACTGTCATGGTTTTCGTGATCAGAAAAGGAGACTCTTTTTTTCACTCGCTTGATTTTCAACGTTTTTTGAGGGGAGTTACTTATATTTCAAACTGCTGGCATTGATGTTGTTACATCTATGTTTGTGCAGGTCAAATTTCATATAATCAATATGGCATATCAACAACAATAACTGAATATGGCAACAAAACCGTATGGCATTGTCTCACACTTACTTAATAAAAGTAAACAATAAATTAACCACTGCTGTCTGTTTGTCAGAATTGACAAAGACTTCATCAGACTTTTAAAAAATATATGCAATCTAGTTCTTAAATACTTTACAGCAGCATCACTTGACAAAAGACACCACATCTCCTAAGAATTTTTTATGTATATTTCAAAGGTTTGTATTTTAAAACATATCAAAATTAATTGAATCATTCAAACCAGAGAAGTTTGTCACTTTCAACAATGCATGCTAATAATTTCCTTCTTTTACAGTTTATTTTTCCTATCTCCTCCTTCGATTTCCATAAATTGACAATCTACTACATGAAATATGAATTTTATTTACAAATTTTACATTCAATAGTGTGTCTATAAAGTGCAATTAAAAGTATTCCTTTTTTTTGTCCTCCTTGGGACTTCAGCCTCATGTCCATGCCATGTTTACCAGCTTGTCTGTTACCCTTCCTCTGACTAACTGTAGTATTGCTGGGACTGGTCTTAGATCCTAAGGGCACTCTGGGGACTCGGCCATCTCCACTTCCGTTCTGGGGGGGGGTGTTCTTTATCTGCCCTACTCACTTAACTACCCCACCTCTCACGCTCTAGGGCAACTCCCATAGGGCATCACTGGCAAATAATGCAAGTAAAAAATACAGTCCCAAGATGATAAAATGACCAGTGCAACAAAAGGAGAACAAATAGCAGAAAAACACTGGAAGCAACACAGCAGATAATCCAAAGACAGCATCCAATTTAATGAAAATAGTAAGCGCTTTCAAGGGTCCACCTCTTCATTAGACTAAAGTCTGCTGTGTTGCTTCCAGTGTTTTTCTACTAATTGGCAAATAATGCCCTCCCACCTGGGACAGGCATGTACATCCCTCCCTGCTGCTCCATCATTCACCCAAATTGCTAACTGAACCCTTGTTGACTGGACTGTAGTCAAGGCTTTATCCCTCTAAACTTGCTTTTGTACACACTACTAGTGAATTCTTTTTGAGATGAAAAAACAATTAGAAATTCACGTGAGATAACAGAGAATCTTTTGTCATCAAGCAAACTGGAGAAACCATGAGGTTGATTTCCAGTTCAGTAAGTATGAGTGAGATTAAACAGAGTTGTGAGAGAATCTCTGGATGTGGATCTAGAAGCAATGGATGCTTAATTAGGCGAGGCCTGAGCAAGGAAAACCATAAGTACCTATATTACTTCTCGATCACAGCTTTGTTCATTGATAAAATTTATTGTGACTGACCATATCAAATATCTTATCATAATTAGTTTAGCCATAATTAGAATTGCCCCTCCATTATCAGCTTTCAATATAGCACAAGGAGGATCACAGTGGCTTTGCATGCTACTGCTTTTGGTTAAGAATTTGAATGTTAGAGAATAAAAGGGAAAGGCACAGAAGTAAACAGTGGGCAACTATCCATCTATAGTGTCTCTCTGGGACTGTCCTTATAGATGCTGTAGCTGGTGTTGGTTAGGGCTACAAAGAGACTGGAGCAAGACTGGCCCCAGTAGCTGAATATCTGACATGCTACTGCTGGATTGAGAGACCACTCACTAGGCATCAGAATGTACTCACTAAGCCTGTCTACAAGGCAACTGTATTTCCTTGGAATGTGCATTGCAAATAGGGATGGGATGCAACGCTATCCCCTATTGGCAACCCCTCATGGTCTCTCAGCAAAGGAGTAGGGGTTAGGATCTAGTTCCTCCTTCCTTATTTCAAAAAGCATAAAATGCCAGAAAATAAACTGCAAAAACAGTGAAGAGCAGCTAAGCAAATGTTAAAACAAATAACTGTAAGAGAAGAAAGGAGTTTTTTTTGATGAGAAGAAAGACCTGCTAAGCCTGCTGCCTAAATTTCACAAGGAAAATTTAGTCAAAGTAACTTAAAATAAATTCAGTACAATATAATTATATAGTTAAATGAGCTTTAAATATAGATTCCTGTAAGGGAATAAAGCTATAGGCTCAAGAAAATAAAGAAATAACAGAGCGCTTAGCAGTAGGCACTGAAGATCCATGTGAATGCTAAAGGTAGTAAATTAGATCTGGGTGGATTATAGAAAGGATAAATCTTAAAAGAGATCGAGGTATGGAGCACTGGCAGGACTGGAAAAGATCAGACAAGAGTCTCAGTATTCCATCAGTAGGACTGGACAGATTGGATGAATAGGATTCATTTGTACTTCGATCTTTAATAACATTGATGGAGTTAATGTGAATGAATCAAAGAGACAAAGTGATTTTATTATGCTGTTACACCAGCTAAGCTTTGAAAAGATATGCAAACGTAAACCTAGAATACTGCTGAAAAACAAAGTCAAAAACAGGTTTTATAATGTGACAGAGATACAAAGGGGGTGTTAAAAATATAGTGGCAGACAAAGACATATACATAATGAAAGCTGATAATGGAATGGGAATTCTAATTATGGATGAAGCTTATTATGACAAGATGTTTGATAATGGTCAGTGACAATTTTTATCAAATGAACAAAGCTGTGATAGAAAAGTCAGATAGGTACTTCAGTTATGTAGTTACAGAATTTTTGCCAATGGTTTCATTAATTAATTGTGAATAATGTGATTATTTAATACTAAAAATAGGATACTGATAATGTTTGGAATACCAATAGTACACAAAAAGGAATGAAATCCACCTATAAGACCAACTGTGATTGGTACTGGGAGTAAGACAGAATCCTTATGTATTTATTTGCAAGGTAAAATAAAAAAAAAATGTTACATTTGTGGAATCCTCTGTCAAAGATTCTACTCATTTTATAGAGAGGATCTCTTACATTAGGATAGATACCAGTGATTTATAAGTCACTGCTGATAGAAAAAAATGGTAACCATTTGAAATGAATGGCCAAAAAAAAGGACTTACATATGCTAAGTCCAAGATACCATTTCTTGGAATTTTCAGTTTTCTTCAAGGAATGACGAACCCGGAGTTGGTGTATACAAGTTTCGGGGGGAGGGGGTTGCTCCCCTGCAAAAAAAGAAGTTTAAAGAAAAAGAAAAAATTTCGAAATTCAGTTTTCTCCTCTGTTTTGGTCTATTTTTTTCCAGCTTGTTAGCACTTAGCATTTCAAATGCTGACATTTCAATAGGGAGCCAAAAAACTCTATATGCGGTGATTCCTCATTCCACTGAGTTGGAGTAGCTGAATAATGAGCTACACAGTTTTGGTATAGCTTCATAAAATACAATTTTGGTAATTTATAAATTACTAGATACAATATTACAGATTTTTTTGTGGTGAAAATTATTTCTACCAAATTAGTCTGGGTAGCTATGTTCCTGCTAGGGCACCCAGCTCTACACATTTTGTTTTTGCCCACTAGGAATTTTGTGTGTGTGTGTGTATAGTTATATGGAGTACAAACAAGTTAACTGTTGGTACCACTTTATTAATGCTTTTTAAAACTGGAGTAGACATTTCCATTCCTTAGAATTATTTAGCACTTGTTTAAATGATACCATTGAATTTTTATGCCTTGATGACAACAGAGACATGCATTTTTTACATCTGACAATTTATCAGGAGAAGGACTGACATGATAGCCACAAAAATAATTATGAGAATAATGCCAGTAACAATTCCTTACATTTTGATAATAAGTACTCAACTGCGGTAAAATGAGATATACTCACAGGGCAAGCAGCAAGGGTGGTTAATTTGACTAGTGACTCTGAGGTGGCAACAGTGAGTTATAAATCATGCAATACATTTGCATACAGAAATTATCTGGAAAATATCATTTTAGAAGGTGCACAAAGTGCCAAAGGAAAAAATACAGGGCAAATAAGTAGTCATCAAAGAGTGACTGGTCACTTTCTATGTTGGAAAAGATTTTGTTGTTTCTGGAAGTATCAAGTCCAACATTAACAACAATATGAGAATGTTTTATGGGGACTTTCTAACAAACGGAGTGATAAAGCAATTTTTACAACTAACTGATATAATCATTTTAAAAGCTTCTTTGAAAACAAGCGTGACAATCCAAAAGATTGGTTTGAGGGAGGCTGAGCCCTGAAAGGACAATGCTAGAAGCAATAAAAAATAAATACCAATACCCTAGCATAAAAACACAACAACTAGGGGGATGGAGGGACAGAGTGGTTACTGCAGTAGTAATCATTCAGACATCTTCTGTTATAGCAAATTCAACTTGCACAACCATACTATGTTCTTCATTTTGAACACTGCTGCAGTAGCCTTAGTTATATGGGTAGATTACCATAGCTAACTATAGGTGATAAACCAGTTTTTACAACTAACTAGCATAATAATTTTAAAAGCTTTTTTGAAAAAAAAAAAGACAGTGACAATCCAAAAGATTAGTTTGAGGGAGGCTGAGGCCTGAAAGAGCAATGCTTGAAACAACAAAAATAAATGTTCATACCCTGACATAAGAAAACACACAAAAAAGGGTGGAGGGGGACAGTGGCTACTGCAGCAGTGATTCATTCATTTATCTACTGTTATGTTAAGTTCAGCTTATACAACTGTACTATGTTCTTCATCTTGATCACTGCTGCAGTAGCCTTAGCTATATATGTAGATTATCATAGCTAACTATATTTGGAAGGTGGAAGAAGAAGGGCCCAGGAGCCCCTGGAGAATGGTCCTAGCAAAGCTTGATCTAGACCTAGAGAAGGAATCAAGCTTCAAGTGCTTTGTAAAAGTGTGTACAGAGGACCATGCAGCAGATTCTAGAATTCAATTCTTTCCAAAAAGCTACAGATGAAGCCAAGACCCCTGGTACAGTGAACCTTAACCTTGCCTGAAATAGTTTTGTTATGGTGAGTATTGTAAAGAAAATGAAAACACTATCATCTGTGTTAGCATGTCTGGCAGGAGATTTGTGTAGATTCTAAGATTAACTTGTACTGTATGCCAGCATGTCTACTTGTGAAAATGTAAATACGTTTTAAAATGCTGAGTATTTCCCTGTTTATACAGAATGTTTAGAGATCTTTTAGTGTTTTGATTTATTTCTAATTGTGCATGTTTAAGAGGAACATTCTAAGGTACTGTGGAGAATCAGCTGAACAGTGAATGATGTCATTAGAATGTTCCTGGTTGCTAAGTGATTATTTAAACAGTTGATTGACAGTAAAAAACTTTATCAAACAGCTGTCATTTTTTTTAAATAAGACAGTTGAGACTGCAGTTTGTCAAGTGCTGAGCAGTTTGTGAAATACAGTCAGTTACAGTGCTGTGCAGTCAGTGGATACCCAGAAAAGAAAGCTCAGACTGTAAGCCTGTCTTGACCTTGCTGTTGTGTGTTAGATTAGATCAGGGACAGCATACTTTAGTTAGATTAGGAAAGCCTGGTTACTAAGATAAGAGTTTTTTCTAGAATATTGGACCCTTATCCTGTAGTTAAATATAGAAGTTATGTCCTTACCATAACGTTCCATGTGGAGTGTTCATCTCGCCTTTGTTCTTACACATGGGTTCGGAGCCGATACTCGGCTCCGTGTCGGCCGCTTGCAAGCTCTGCATCGAGAAGAAGCTCGAGACAACCTAATACCCACAATCCCCCTCTGCCTTTACCTCAGATCTAGTTTGCAAGCAAACCAGCAGTCAGAGAGAGAACACTCATGCCAATATCACATATGCACAGAAACTAAGAGTCTATATATATAAATATATATATATATATATACATGTTAACTATATATACAACAACTGCAATGCAGAAGCAGAATGCCCCAGACCAGGCACCAAACTGAACGTTCTTCCTAAGGGTGGGAGGGTGGGAATGTAAGAACAAAGGCGAGATGAACACTCCACATGGAACGTTATGGTAAGGACATAACTTCTATATGTGATAGTGTTCAATCTCGCCGTTTGTTCTTACACATGGGTAGCGTCCCTAGCTCCTTGTTCCTGAGGAACTCACGGAAGGACGTTCTTGAGCACAGTGGAACCAAAGGTTGCCCTGTCCCTAGAAACCTTGTCTACCTTATAATGAGAAATGAATGTATGTGGTTTAGACCAAGTAGCAGCCGCACAAATAGCGTCTAGTGGTAGGCGAGCTGCATGAGCCAGGATGTAGACACTGACCTTGTGGAATGTCCTTTGGGTTTGTGCAAAAGAGTTTGATCTGAAGAATCATAGACATAGATGATACAATCAGTTAACCACTTAGAAAGAGTTCTTTTAGTAACCGCTACTCCTTTTCTGTTATCAGCAAAGGCTACAAAAAGTTGATCAGATTTCCTGTGATCTTTTGTTCTATCCAAGTAAAACCTTAGTTGTCTGTGGACATCTAATTTGTGCAACATATACTCCATTTTATTGGAGTGATTCTTGAAGAAAGTGGGTAATTCAATGGACTGATTAATATTGTTAATAGAACAAACTTTAGGAAGGAAGGATGAATTAGTGCGAAGAGAAACTCTGTCAGAGTGAAAGATCAAATAAGGGTGTTTAATGGAGAGAGCTTGAAGTTCAGATACTCGCCTAGCGGATGTAATGGCTACCAAAAAGAGAGTCTTCCACAACAAAAATTTCAATGGGCAAGAGGAGGCTGGTTCAAAGGGGGGCAGCATCAACTTAGATAATAATAAGTTTAGACTCCAAGGTGACGTAGGAGATCTAATTGGTGGTCTAATATGAAAAGCCCCTTTTAAAAAGGCTTTACAAAGTCTGTGGGCCATAACAGGAGCCCCACATTCTTCCACATGGAAATTAGAAATGGCAGCCAATTGAACTCTTAATGTGGCAGGAGAAGCACCCTGATGGAACAAGTCTGTTAAAAACTCTAATATTTTATTCAAAGGAGCTATAACAGGGTCCACTTGCTGTGCATTCGCCCAGAATACAAAGCGCTTCCATTTACTAGTATATGTTTTAGTAGTGGAAGCTTTATGAGAAGCCACTAATATATTCTGAACTGCAGGCGAAAGAAGATCAGACCTGGCTAAGTTAGAATTGGAGCAGCCAAGCTGCTAGATGGAGGGACAAGAGCGAGGGTGGGGAGCCCCTGACGAGTGAGTCAATAGATCTGGCTCTGGGTCCAGGATCCAGGGTCCCCGAATGCAGTGTGTCATGAGGAAGGGGAACCAAATTTGACGAGACCAGAATGGGGCAATGAGGATTATTGTCCTGTGTAGGTTGTTGGCTTTCTGGAGAAACTTTGAGATCAGGGGGAAGGGAGGAAATGCGTACAGGAGATCCGGGGCCAATCGTGAATCAGTGCGTCCCTGGGGACTTCCCTGGAGGGGTAATAGGGCAAAGTAGCTCCTGCATTTGGCGTTCATTGGAGACGCAAACAGATCGCAGGAAGGCTGGCCCCACGTGCGAAAAATCTTTTTCGCAACTGACTGTTTTAGGGACCACTCGTGCGGTAACAGTATTGCTCTGCTCAGCCTGTCGGCTATGACGTTGGATGACCCCGGGATGTGCGTTGCTATCAGAAAGTGACCCGTGGACTCCGCCCATTGCCAGATTCTCATGGCCTCTCTGCATAGCTGATAGGACTTGGTTCCCCCTTGCTTGTTTATGTACCAGACTACCGACATGTTGTCCGTCTGAACTGCAATAGTTCCCAGAGGAAGAAGGGGAGCAAAGTGTTGCAACGCTAGAAACACTGCCCTCAACTCTAGAACATTGATGTGCAGATTGTACTCTAAATTGGTCCATTCGCCTTGGACTGTCTGTCCCTGAAAGATGCCCCCCCACCCTATCAGGGAAGCGTCCGTGGTCACCGTAACTGTAGGCGTGGGTAGCACAAATGGTCTCCCCTTGGAAAGGTTGCAAGTCTGAAGCCACCAGTTTAGGTGTGTTTTGCATGTGTTCGTTATAAGAATCTCGTGTGTTAGAGGTAGTTGTTGGAACGACCATTGTGCAAACAGTAGCCATTGTAGGACTCTCATGTGCAGTCTTCCCAAGGGAATTGCAATAAGAGAAGCTGACATGAGTCCTAAAACCTTCAGTACCAGTTTTGCTGGGGATTTCCTGGACAAGAGAAGAAGACGTATGTGAGTCTGAAGTGAAAGTATCCTTTCTGGAGGAAGTCTTAGAATTAACTGATGTGTATCTAATTCCGCTCCTATGAATAAGATACGCTGTGATGGCTGTAGTAAGGATTTTTCGAAGTTTACGGAAATTCCTAGGTGAATACACAGTTGAAGAGTGTACTCTCTGGCCTGTACTAGTTGACGCTGGGTGGTGGCAGAAAGGAGCCAGTCGTCCAGATATGGAAACACCTGGAATCCTAGGCGTCTCAAGTGAGACGCTACCACTGCCATGCATTTGGTGAAGACCCTGGGGCTGAGGTCAGACCAAAGGGCAGGGCTCGAAACTGAAAGTGACTGGCACCCAGCCGGAAGCGCAAATGATCTCTGGATGCCCTGGCCATTTTGATGTGGTAGTATGCATCCTTCAGATCTATTGAGCACATCCAGTCGTCCTTCTGTAAGAATGGAAGGATCGATTGAAGCGTGACCATTCGGAACTTTTCTTTCTTGACGAAGGTATTGAGGTCGCTTAGGTCCAGAATGGGCCTCCAGTCCCCTGTTTTCTTTGGAACTAAAAAGAACCTTGAGTAAGTTCGAATCCTCTTTGGTCCGCTGGGACTGGTTGGATGACTCTTTTTTTCTAGCAGCTTTGAAATTTCTATAGCTGCTGGCTCTCTCAGATGGGGCGGTACATCTGGGAGTCTTTTCTTTGGAATGGGATAGGATAGAAATGGTATATTGTAACCTCTGGTAACCACGCTTTTACCCACTTGTCTGTAGTTATGTTTTGCCAGGCCTGAGGGTATAAAGCTAAGCGACCCCCGACTGCCTCCAGAGCAGGACAGTCGGGCCTCCTCTCAGGAGTGCTGGAAAGGTTTACCAGGGAGTGTATCCCTGTCACCTTGATTCTGCGGACCCCCTCTGCCGCCAGGGCGGCGTCTTCCACCTCTGCCCCTCCTCTGCCTCTAGAAGGGGCATCACCCTGTGTGCCTGGGAAAGATCCTTGGGGTTTTCGAAACCACATTTTTCCACCACATTGCCCTTTGGGGTACGGTCTGGTTGGGGTGGAAAAACGGACTCCGACAGCAGACAGAGTCTTTCCCTCCTGCTCACACCGGGTAAGGGTCTCCTTTACTTTGGGGCCAAAAGAGTGGCACCGTCAAATGGGGCGTTAGTAAAGGAAGACTTGAAGGCTTCCGCAAATGAACATAAGCGCATCCAGGATTGTCTGCGAAGAGCAATCGCTGAAGCTGCTGCCCTACTCGAACCTTCGGCTGCGTAAGAGATCAGCCTCATGGACGAGTTTACAATGGATGTAAGGGTATTAAGTTGCGCTGTCACTTTCTCTGAGACAGCAGCATCTGTAGTACCCTGGAGGGTATCTCCCAACTCTTTGACTAGATCCCTCTGTAGTCGTGTAAAGTGGGTCAAATAGTTCAGGGATCGCATGGAAAAAGCCGCTGAACTAAAAATGTGCTTCCCATACCTGTCCATAGTCCTAGAATCTTTATTAGGGGGATGGACAGATGAGGAAGATTCCGACATCTCCTTTTTCGTGGCCGCTGCCACCACCATAGCATCCACTGGAACTCCTTTTGTCAAGTAAGTCTTGTCCTGGGGTGCAGTGATATACTTATTAGGCTTCCTAGGGACTGGTTCTACTGTGTCAGGAGCCTCCCATGCCCTTCGAGCAATAAGTTCCATTAATTCATCGAAGGGCGGAGTGACCCAGGAGGAGGAAGGGCGAGCACCAAATGCCTTCAGCAAGACTGACTCATCCTCAGAAGGGGGAAGGGACTGCCAGTCACCTCTCTGTTTCAGGATCTCCAATATGTCAGAAAAAGAGACATCTTCTGAAGGTGACTTAGGGGACCCTTCTGACTCATCCAAGTCAGTATCGGATGTCAAAGATTCTTGTGGAGAATCTAAGTGTCTCCTCTTACACAATCTTTTCCTAGGGACTTCTTCGTGGGGAGCATCCGAAGAAGCCTCCGAGGAAGAGGGGGCACCCTCCAGGGGTGGCTGAGACACCGGTGCTCGACGCTTGGATGTAGCCGTGGGTGCAGAGGAGGATAACGGCCCTTTATGGGGAGGAGAGGTTGCTTCTACTGATGTGGTTGTCTGGGTAGACAACATCTTCCTCATGAGATCGAAGGCCCCCGGGTCCCGAGTCGAAGAATCTCTCAGTTCCGAAGAAATGGGAAGAATCCCCGAGACAGGCACCGAAGGCATCGACCCCGAGGACGGAGCCGAATCGATCCGCGCCGAGGCCCCGAGGGGAAGAGTCGGAACCGAAACGTTGGTTCGACTCTCGGCCCCGGAACCAAGGACAGATCGTCGGCTCCGAGACTCCGGTACCGGCTCCGACGGAGTCGAGGTGAGAGGAACAGACCGAGAAAGGGACGGTTCTGGACCCGAGGGCTCCACAATCAGAAGATCAACCTCTTCCGGCTCCAAAGACTGGACAGGTCTCGGAGGAGGAATGGATGGAGACAATGGGAGGCCTTCAAGTTTCGACACCAACTGGGTGGAAACCGAAATAAGTTTGGATAGGGCCGAATGCTCCAATAACTTCTGCACCACACGATCCACATCGATATCGGAGAGCTTAGAAGAAGAACGGGTCGAAGGAACCGAAGACGGAGCCGACCTCAATAGAGTCGAGGGAGGGAGCTCCATCACCGGTTCCAAGACTCGAGGCTCGGGAACTGACAACAGTTGCACACTCGGCCCCGTAGTCTGTGGAACCGGTGATCTAACTTTACTCGAAGAGCTCGGAGCCGATGACTTGGGCTCCGACGTCTTCGATTCCTTCGAGGATTTGGATGCCTGGTCTAAAGCATCCAGAGCCTCCTGAAAGGAAGGTTTTAATAACCCCCTGTCCATGAGTTTCCTGCGCCTATCTGTCATGACCCTCCCACTAAAAGAGTGACAAATTGAACAGTCCTCTTGTAAGTGGAGAGGGCCAAGGCAGTAGACACAGGAACTATGGTTGTCAGTAACTGACATTTTTTGGCCACACTGGCAACGTTTAAAACCTGATTTAATTTTCTCAGACATCTTAAAGAAGAAACAGGTAAGAGAAAAAAGGTCAAGTCCAGTAGAGAGACAAATCCAGTAAAAAAAAAGTCGAATCCGATATATAAGTCAGTCCGGTTGTCAAATTCAAGTAAGGGGTGGAAGGCCCCGAAAAACTCTAACAAGTTTAATTAAACTTAACGGTACCGAGTATTTCTACCTTACCACACACACATACACTATGTCACCAAAAAGTACTTTTAGAATAATTTTTTCTCAAAAAATAACAATAATAAAGTTATTTCTTATCTGAAGTTGCTCGAGCTAGATCCCAGTGATGCGAACGCAGCAGCGGCAAACTAGATCTGAGGTAAAGGCAGAGGGGGATTGTGGGTATTAGGTTGTCTCGAGCTTCTTCTCGATGCAGAGCTTGCAAGCGGCCGACACGGAGCCGAGTATCGGCTCCGAACCCATGTGTAAGAACAAACGGCGAGATTGAACACTATCACATTTTACATTTATGGTGATTGAGTTCTGGTGTTTATTGAAAGCTATATATTCTTGTAATCATTTTACTTGTTATTAAATATTTTTCATTACTTTACATTGTGGCTGGAAATCAGCGTTTTTCTTTAGAGACTAGAGCATGCTTATACCTGTTTGATGCTCCTCAGGTCCCCTCAAAGGCTTGGCTGTTCTGGTCACAGTTATCAATTATTTTTGATATTTAAGTTTCATAATTGGACACCCCTTTAGAAGGGCATGAAGACACTCTGATTGGTGGCAGCATTACTGTATTATCTGGTAGCAATAAGTCTGAAAATGAGCCACAGCTGCTGGTGGGTACTGTTGTTTCCTTGGACGGGGTGAGTGCAAGGGCAGAGGAGAGTGGTGGTACAGAGTGGCAGCAAGACACAGCTGTCAGAAGTTACTAAGCTTCCTGTGATAGGGGAGCTTGTGTCTGAAAATATTCCTGCAGATGTCCTGATAGGGAATGATTGTGATGATGCAGTACCTTGTGTGCATGCAGTGACACATAGGCTGGGAAGTAGGCATGTAGGTCCTGTAGTCTGGGGGTGAACCAGACAGATCTCATACCTGAAGCTGGGACTAATGTGGTGCCTGCTGTTTCAGAGAAGGAACTATCCTGTAGCAGTAAGTCTGAAAGTGAGCCACAGCTGCTGGGAGGTACTGATGTTCCCTTGGACATGGTAACTGCAAGGATGGAGGGGAGAGATGATACTCAGATTGACAGTGAGGTACAGCTGTTGGAAGATACTACGCTTCCTGTAGAAGGGGAGCTTGGAGGGTCACAAATGTACAGTTGAGACAGGCTCAGCTTACAGATGCTATAGTACAAAGGTTGAGGGAGATGGTTAAGGAAGCACCAGAGGTTCAAGGAAGAAGGGAGTCTGTATATAGGAACAAGAGTTTGTTGTATAAAGAGTGGACTAATAAGGGAGGGCTGGAAGGTGAGTAGTATGATAGTTTGTACAGTGTAGTGACTACCATCAGCCACTTCTAGCTTTAGTCCCTGATATTCCTTGGGAAGGAGATATTAAGGCACAGAAGGAAGGTTTGTTGCATAGAAAGTGAACTCCTAAGGGAGGGTTGGAAGGTGAGGTAGTGCAGCAGCTGGTAGAGCCTAGAGCCTACAGTCTGCCATTTCTAGCTCAAGTCCTTAATATTCCTTTTGCAGGTGATCTTGATGTAGAAAAGGTGGCAAGTGCTTTGCTAGAAATTTACAGCAGAGTAGGTTTTCCATGGAAAATACTGACTGACCAAAGTGTCAACTTCATGTCAGACCTACTGAATTGTCTGTGGAAGTGTTGTGGGATGAAACATTCAAATAACACTCCCTACTATCCCCAAACTAATAGTCTTGTGGAGAGGTTAAACTCTACATTGAAGACTACGCTATGGGCATGTGCATAATGTGTTAGGGAGGTCTTGAATAGATTAAGTAGGGTAGGATTAACCATTAAACCCAGTAAGTGTCAAGTGAGTATGGCAGAGGTCACTTACTTAGGACACAGAGTGGGAAGTAGTAAAATTAGGCCATAATCTGTCATGGTAGAAGCTATTCAAGCATGGCCAGTTCCTGTTATTAAGAAATAAGTGACAGCATTTCTAAGGACAGCGTGGTAATATTGGAAATTTGTGCCCAATTACACTATCATAGCTGCACCCCTTATGGACCTAACTAGGAAGAATAAACTGAACAAGGTAGTGTGGACCACAGATTGTGAAGAGACATTCCAAAAACTAAGAGAGATGTTGGGAGGATCCTGTGTTAGCCAGCCCAGATTACAATAAAGACGTTATTTTACAGGTAAATGCTTTGGATTAAGGGGTGGGATCTGTGTTAGGCCAAGTTTCCTCTAAAGGAGAAGAACATTGCAGTGGGATTAATAATGAGAAGGCAAATGGATTGCCCAGGAGAGGAGTGGGTTGATATTCTCAGACAAACCAAGTTTTCTCAAGCGTCAGTTTTCAAGGGACACTTGAAAATCATGCTTGAGTCATGAGGCGGGAGAGAAATGTGAAGAAAATTATAACACTGTTATCTGTGTTAGTATGTCTGGCAGGAGATTTGTGTATATTATCAGATTAATTTGTATTGTATGCCAGCATGTCTACTTGGAAAATGTAAATAAGTTTTAAAATGTTGAGCATTTCCCTGTTTATACAAAATGTTTAAAGAATCTGTCAGTGTTTTTATACATTTCTAATTGCACATGTTTGAAAGGGACATTCTAAAGTACTGTGTAGAATCAACTGAACAGTGAGTGATGTCATTAGAATGTTTCTGGTTGCTAAGTGATTATTTAAACAGCTGACTTACAGAAAAAGAAAGTTTTCAAACAGCTATTTGTTTAAAATAAGACAGTTGAGACTTCATTTTGTAAAGTACAGTCAGTTACCATGCTGTGCAGTCAGTGGATACCCAGAAAAGAGATCTCACCAAAAACTGAAAGCCTGTCTTGGCCTTTCTGTTATTTGTTAGACTAGATCAGGGACAGTATTCTTTAGTTAGATAAGGAAAGCCTAATTATTAAGATAGAGTTTTTTTCTAGAATATTGGACTCCTATCCTGCAGTTTAATTTTACATTTCCAGTGATCGATTTCTGGTGTTTATTGGAAGCTATTGATTTATATTCTTGTGATCATTTTACTTATTATTAAATGTTTTTCATTACTTTATATTCTGGCTGGAAATCAGTGTTTTTCTTTGGAGACCAGAGAGTGCTTATACCTGTTTGATACTTCACAGGTTCCCTCGAAGGCCTGGCTGTTCTGGTCATAGCTATTAGTTATTTTTGATATTTAAATTTCATAATTGGACCCTCCTTTAGAAGGGCACAAAGACACTGATTGGTGGCAGCATTACTGTATTATTTTGGGGGAGGGACATAGTTGGAAATCTGTGTCATGCTTTCCTAGAAGTGTTTGGATGTGTCTGATTTAAATTTACTTTGAGTGTGAGTCTATCAGAGGTCTTAAACTGGGACACATTGCTCTGGTGTGTGTAATAATAAAATGCATTTGGGGTGGACAGAGGTATATAGTCCAGCCCCAGGAAAATGGAGCATGTTTTTGTTGTGCTCTTAGGGGAAATTATGAAATATTACTTTTGTTTAAGTGACAGTCTCATATTGGAGTCAGTAGTGAGGACTGAAGCTCCTTAGTTACTTACCCAGGATAGTAAGGGAAATCATTTAATTGTTGGCAGTCCGGTGAGATATAACTGGACATCATAAGTATAACAAAAGGTAATAACCTTAGACAAGTATTTGGAAATGGTCTGTTTTGTCACCTATCACCCCTTTTCCTTACATTCCCATCAAATGAACAACTGATCTAAAGATCTGAAAGATGTAGTTCTGTCAATATAGTACATGGGTTGTCTGTGGACATCCAAGATATGGAGTATACTTTATCCCCCATTTGTAGGTACAGGAAAGAAATGGGGAGCTGGATAGTTTGGCTTAAAGTAAACATGGATGCCACTTTAGGCATAAAAGGAGGATTAGCTCTGAAAGAAAATCTGTCCCTGTGGAACATGAGATAGGGTTGTGTGTCACTATAAGAGCATGTAACTCAGATACCCTTCTTGCAGAGAACAGAGCAATCAGTACAACTGTTTTCCATGTTAAGAACCTGAAGTCAGCCATATTAGCTGGTCCAAATGGAGCAAGTGTTAGCATCTGTATCACAAAATTAAGATCCCAAAGAGGGGCCACCAGTATTCTTGGAGGCCTCTTATGGAAACCCCCTTTCAAGAACATTTTGACAAGAAATGGCATTGAAAGAGGAGGATCCATGGGCTAACATGCTGAAATGGCACAAGGAATATGAAAAGCCATAGAATAGTAATTTACACAAATATCGTAAAGCCAGAGAACTAGCCCTGAATGGGTGCTGGTTATGTCGTTGGCACCTCTAGTAGCAGCTTTTCTTGCCTTCATTAGTACCTGCTGCATGTTATCTGGAAACAGGTTCCTAAAAGGAATTAAGACCCTTTCATCCAGACAGTGGATTGAAGATGATTGATATCAGGGTTTACCAAACACCACTGGTCTTGTGTGAGTAGATCTAGTCTACGAGGAAACGTGTGGTATTTGCTCCTGGCCATTTCCAAAGGAAGGGGAAACTACAGGTGCCTAGGCTAGGAGGAGTCACCACAATGATCCTGGGATTCATTCTGAATCTTCAGAAGTGCTTTGAATATTAGTGGAATGGGTAGAAATGCATAAAGGAAAATTCCTGTCCAAAGAAAAGACAAGGCATCTGTCTTGCAGGCCTTCTTGTATGGAGTCCTGGCACAGAATATTGTCAGTTTATTGTTCAAAGACAAGGCAAAAAGGTCTACTAAAGGAATTCCTCACAAATGTATCAAATCTTGGAAAACCCTTAATCTAGTATCCATTCATGCAGGTCTGCCCTGGTCCTTCTCAGCTTATCTGCCACATACTTTTGCTCTGATGGAATGTATGATGCCTGTAGAGTGAGACTGTGCTATAAAAGCTATATTCCAAGGTAACATAGCTAGTCTGTAAAGGGAGTATGACCTGTTCCCCCCTTGCTTTTTGATGTACCATGTGACTGTGATATTGCCTGTAACCACTTGAAGAGGGCACTAGGACCAAAGATGGTTCAGAGAGTTGAGTGACTTGGTCAGGGCAAGCATCTCCTTGATATTTATGTGCTTGCATCTGTACTTGGTGTCTGACATCCATTGTACTTTCATCCCTTCGGAAACTTCTCCCCAAGCAAAGTCTGAAGCTTCTGTGGTGATGGCTTTGGAGTAGGAAGGGAGAAGGGGAGACCTGGATTTAAGGATATCTGTTGTCTCCACCAAAAGATTCCTCTTCTAACAAACCCCAGCACTGGGATCTAAAAAGATAAAATGTATTGATGCTAGGACCAAAGAGCTTTCAGAAACCACTGTATCTTTCTCAGGTGGAGTCTTGCCAGGGGTATCATGAGAATCATAGAAGACATGAGTCCCAGAATCCTGAGGTATTTCCTTGCAGTGACTGACATCTGAGCGAGAAACCTTAGAAACAGATCTAGCTATAGATCTATTTCTTCCTGTAAAAGAAAAGCTCTTTGAACTGATTTAGTTGACATCCCAGGAATACATAAAAAGACTTTTGAATATTCTCTTGGAATCCAGTTTGTGCAGGAGATCTCTCACCCACGAGAAAGATTCCTAACATCTTGAAAAAGACTGCAAAGATAAGCAAGTAGTTTGAATATGAAAAATGCGGATACCCTGTAGCCTACAATGAGATATCATTTGAGCCAGATACTTGGTGAACACTGTTGGTGCAGTGGATAGTTCAAAGGGTAAGGCAGAGAACTGACAATCTGATCCTGACCCACAAAACCTTAAAAAGTCTGAAGTCTGGATGAAAAGGAATGTGATGACGAGTATCTTCTGAGTCTAGTGTTACCAGGAAACCTGAAAGAGAAAGAGCAAATAACAGATTATGAACTGACAACATTTTGAATTTGGGCACTATCACAGAAAGGTTAAGAAAAGAAAGATCCAGCACTGGTCTGCAAACATTTTCTTTCTTTGGCACTAGGAACATCTTTAAATAAAAAAAAAATGTCCCCACCTGGAAAGGATGAACTGGTTTTATCACTCCTTTGGACAGCATGTGATGAAGAACAGGTGGGCACAAAACAGTCTGATCTGCAGGATGAGGAATGACCCCCTGGAAATGAGGAATTTCCTTATACTGCCATCTGTAAACCTCATGAATGATTTTCAGAACCCATTTGTCTGAAATGCTATGTTGCCAAAGAGAAAAATGGAAATTCAGCCTATTGTAAGAGAAAAGAGGCCAGGGTGGGATGGGGTCACAAGTTTCTCCTGAGCAATCATTCAGACTTGTTGGACTGTCCTTGGTTTTGGGATGTTTGAGACTTGTTTATGGAAACCCTTTGTCATTTCATTTTAAATGTCGATTTATCTGAATTCTGTTAAGGCTGCTTATTCTGAATACTTCTCAACTCTCAATATTTTTGCAGAATGTACAGATTGTTGCCTCATATGATTGGTCTGTGCTTCATGAAATTTTTGTTTTTCTGGCAAATAACTGAGGATTGAAGTCGCTAAATCATGAAATACAGCTGTGTTTCAGGCTTCAAATTTCTCACAAAATGCATGCTAACATAAATCATGTTGTTCTGAACAATATTTAAAACATGTCCATATTTTTGGTCCTTTGTTCCCCATTATATTAGGTTTTGTCCAGATTTCTTGCATTAAGAGGTTGAGAGGTATGTTGTTCCATTTTTTTTTCAAAAACTGGATGAGGAAAAAGAAGATCCCTTGGAAAAATTGAAAATGAAGACTGAAAAACTTAGAGATTTCATGCACTCTCACACACCAGTCAGTATATATGACAATGAGCCTCCTACTCCACCCAAACCCACATCACACATACCTACATATCGACATATGTGGAGGTCCTCACGAGAAACTTACCCAAACACCAAAGACCTCACAAACACAAGCACACTACACATAATACTTTCTCTGCAGAACACATTACACATAAAAGTTCACACACCAGTGTCTCACCGGTCAAACCCTTAAGGCAAAACACAAAATCAAACATATTAGTCATAGGTGATTCCATTGTGAGACACACTGATGTCCCTCTTACCAGGCTGGATAAGGAAAAGGCCACAGTCAGCTGTCTGTCAGGTGCCACGATATGCCATATCACACATGCACTCAAGTCTCTCAACAACAGGTACTATTATGACTCCGTCATAGTACATGTTGATGTGAACAACTTGAGACATACCTCTCTGGACTATATGATGACAGACATGACTGAGCTCTTGGACTATGTGTCTCAGGCAGGTATGTCTGAGGCCTTAAGCAGCATTTTACCTTCACCTAGGATGATGTCTCAATACAAACAGAAGATGACTGACTTCAATAATTGGCTTAGCTTCTGCTGTCATTCTAAGGGGATCCACTATCTGTCAGCCTGAGATGACATGATTGAAAGACCTCGATGCTTTGCCAGAGATGGTCTTCATCTGTAACCCCTGGCATTTCAGCTGCTGGCTAAGGCTCTTGCCACCCCCATAGTGCTTTTTTTAGGCAATGTCTCAAGGGCAAAATTCCCAACATAAAAACTCCATCTAAAATTAACCTCAAGGTTATGCTGCTAAATCTTAGGAGTCTCAACATGAAACTGAACTCACTGGAAGCCGTCCTCACCTTGAAAGACACAGACAGCTGTATAGTCACAGAGACCTGGTTCAAGGCTATTGACAGCACCCCAGCCATACCGGGTTACACTGTTACACCTCCTTCCACACAGTAATATCTCGAACTGAAGGTGTGAAAACTAAAGGAGGCAGTGTATCAATATTCATTAAAGATAAATACACCTCCATATTGATTAAACAGTATGACTCTCTGGAGACACTTCAGATGCAATTAACTGTTGGTAGGACACCTATTCAAGTCATTGCCAGCCACAGGACCCCCTCTATGAATCAGGACAACCACTCTGCCTATTTGGATCTACTTAAGTCTACCAAGCTACATCTAAACACCATAGTTTTGGGTGACTTTAACTACCCATCCATTGACTGGGTAAATTATTCGTGCTCAAACTCACTTGCCCAAAAGTTCCTTGACTTCATTAACTCCAATGCCCTAGACCCTAGACCAGCTTGTTGACATCCTCACAAGGGGTACCAACATCCTGGATCTGGTGCTCACCAATATGGGGGAAACCACTGTAGCACCCCCACTGTCAGGTCTTCCCTGGTGAGATTGGACCACAAATCGGTCTCATTCAAAATAACTATCACACCTAACCCCCTTCCCCCGACCAGCAGCAACTAAATTAAAAAACTTCTCCAAAGCAGATTATAACTTCTTACGGGATGGTATACATAGCTTCAATGCACCTCCTCCCTCAGATGGAACTGGCAACTACGCTGAGCTCTACCCCAATGCTTTATACAGACACCTGTATAACTGCTTTGACTTGGCTATACCTGATAGGACCAAAACAAGCTCCTCAAGAAACAGCAAACCTGCCTGGTGGATAACTGTCATTAACAGGCTTTACAATAAGAGGAATAAATTGCTGTCTAAGAAGGAGAAAGCCTTCCTCAACTAGAAACACTCCCTCCTCAGCAAATAAGACTTCTTGTGAAATCCTCCAAAGCAAAATATGAGTCCAAATCAGCTTCCTCAACAAAGGACAACCACAATGCATTCTATAGTTACATCCGTGACCTCAAAGGAAAAGCCCAGATTTGTGCAGAACTGGTAGTTAATGAAACCACATATACTGAGCTTGTGGACATAGCTAACTTGTTGGCCAACAGGTTCGGTGAAAACTTCACTCCCTTGTCCCCGGCCCACATACTCCATGACATCCCTACCACCTGTCCTCTACCTTGTATCTCTAAAGAGCAGGTCATAAATACCCTCTCTAAGGCTAAAAACACAGCATATATGGGACCTGATAACATCCCAGGCTGTGTCCTAAATGGGCTCCAATATGAATTAGCAACACCACTGAGTACTCTTTTCTATAATACTCTAAGCACAGTCTTCATACCAGCTGAATGGTAAACAGCCACCATTATTCCCTTGCACAAATGTGGTGCTTCCACTGATCCCAGGAACTATAGACCTATTAGTCTGACTAGCCTTATCTGCAAGGCTATGGAGTGAATCATCATGAACCTTATCAACAAAGATATAGGTAATCTCCAAACACTTGACCTTACTCAGTTTGGATTTGTCAAAGGGAGATCATGCCTGTTAAACCTGGTGGACTTCTTCAAGACAGTCACCAAGGCCCTGGATGAGGGGGAATCTGTGCATATAGCCTACCTGGACTTAGCCAAGGCATTTGACACTATCCTCCACTCAGGCGTCATTGACAAACTCACCCAACTGGGCATCAACCCTTATATCATTAGATGGGCTGCTAACTGGCTCACTGATAGAACTCATATAGTCAAAATAGGGGAATCCACCTTCAACAGCAGACCTGTAATCAGTGGTATTCCACAGGGATCAGCTCTGGGACCTCTATTGTTTGGAATCTATTTCTCCAAAGTACAAGCAAAACCTAAAGGTCTCTGGCTGACAAAGTTTGTTAATGACTGCAAACTGGGAGTGGTCACAGAATCTCCAAATAATGTCAATATCCTACAAGAAGGTCTTACACAAACAAATGATTGCTGCCAAATTCATGGCCTTAATACATATTTTTGCATTGAGTTTATCATTCCTTTTGGTAAAAGTGATGTTCCTGCTAACTCTCACATCAGTAGCAACACCCTAAGTATGCACTCAGTGATGACAGACCTGTGAACACATATGACAGCAACCTTACCTCTGGCCACCATGTCTCCACAGTGGTAAGAAGGACATTGTATGTTGCTCATCTCATAGGTATGGGCATTGCCTCCAGAAAAAAAAGAAGTTAGAACCTGCCTGCATTCTTCTCTCATCAGGCCAATAATTTGAGTACAACGCCCCTTTTGGCATGTACCTTTCTAAGCACCTGCAGCAATTGTTAAAACCACAAAGGTTTCTCACAAGGAAAATTCAAGGTCAGCATCTGTCCTATATGGATCATCTGAAATCACTGTCACTTTATTCTGTTTCATACAGACTACTCAGAGGTTATCTGTGCCTTGCATACAATGCAATCTTTGACCCTGCTTTACTGGAAATGCTGCATATCCATATGTCAAATGGTACACGGGTTACTCACTCTAAAGACCTTAACCTGGTATGTGCCATTAATAAAACCTGCTAGAGGGACGGATTTGTCTCCCAGAGGTTACCACATCTTTGGAACAGACTCCCACTTTATGTCAAACAGAGCACCTCATTGGCTCTCTTCGAACACAATCTGGATGATTGGATGTGTGACCGTAAATTCACTCTGAGGGTTCCACCTGTCTCCCTCTTGGACAAGGGCAATAGGTGCTGATCATGGAAATAAGGGTAAGAACTTGGCTAGGCTTGTAAGGGCCATAGGGCCATTAGCCTAGTAACTTCCTATGATCAGATTGCCCCGTTTATCACACTCTTTGAGCACCTCTGCAGTAGAGGAACAAAAGTGAGATCTCTGTCCAAGAAAGAATTTAAAATCTCATTTTTACATCATTTGGGAGGTTCTGAAAATACAGCCAATGTAAACCTCTTTCTACATAACCCTGGAAGAAGAATCAACAGTCATACACACACTGAAAACAATGCGTAGTGACTTGTGCAAGAGAAGAAACTAAGTTATTTAAAGCAGATTTTCTTCACAAGAAGAAATTGTAGATAAAACATTTCTCATACTTTCATAATTTGTCAGAGCAAACTTTAACATGAGCCTGACAACTCAAAATTCTGAAAATGACATTTGCTATAGAATACACTTTTTCATACCTATGAATAATTTTTCCATCCTTATTAGAAAGAGTAGGGTTGGAATTAACACACTGCTTAGCAACAGTGGAATTAACTAAGGTTGTAGCTATATAGAGTCAAGTTTGGGAATAGTTTATAAAAATTTAATAGACTGAGGAACTTTACACATTTTAGCTGGCTTTTTGGGGACAGTTGGCTGATAATCAGGAAAACTGCAGGCAGCAAGACACACTTCCTCTAAAGCAGACAGGGCAGGAGGAATGGGTGTATGTTCTGGAAAATCCTTCTGTAACAACTCATAGTATTTTCTGAGGGACTAAGAAACAGCAGTGTTCTCCCACTGAAAACATTGTGACATTGACATTCTAAAAATAGTTTCAACGAAAGATACCCTCCCCACAGGGAGAATCAGAAACTGATCTCTCTTATGAGTCTAAATCTGATTCCATCCCTTCATCTTCCTGTTCAGATTCAGAATCTTGAAGCTCTTCAGGAAAAGAGGAACCTCCCTTTCTTTTAGCAGAAACTACTTTACAAGAAGGCTAAATAGCTTGAATTAACGCCTGAGCCAGTCCCAGTAAGCTACTCCTAGCCAAAGAAATTTGAGGAGGGGTAGATACGTGTTTGGTTTTCTATTTCATTTTCACAGAAAAATCGGGGCCCATCTTGTTACTAATGGCAGCAGCTGCTTCCTCAGGGATGGGCACAGTATTCTGACACAACAGGGAAAAACTTCTCTGTTCCTTCTCCCAGGACTGACAAGAGTGGTCTCCCTTGCCCACTGAAGAGAATCCAACAGCCACAATGGACATGGCTATCCCCCGATCCACAGTGATTGTGAGTGCTACCCTAGAGGGATCCAGGGTAAAAGATGGGTAGTCTGATGTGCAACAAATGGCCACAGAAGATACAGGGTAAAAGATCAGTGGTCTGTTGTGTGAGAAATGGCCAGAGCAGAGGCACCCACCTGCGACTGAGGCAACTTGCTATCCTGCTGTGGTAGCAAAGGTTGTTTGCTTAACTTTTTCTTTTTTGTGGCTGGAAGAAGGGGAAGACAAGCAGCAAATGCCAGTAAAACTACCAGTCAGCAAAAATGACTTTTTTAACAGAAAAAAACAGTAAAAAGCAATTTAAAACACTATGGTAGCCCCACAATTGAAAAATAGATACAATTTCTCCACAAAAAAAATATGCTTTCTGTTAGTTTACACTACTTTTAAACTGATAGAAAGAAACAAGTGCTCAATTTAAAAGAAAGTTACAGTCTACAGATATTCTGTTAAATAACAGCACTCCTATCTTTAAAACAACTTTACTGAAGAGAAAAGTAATAAAACCTTAACAACATTTAAGAAAATTGAATTTTTCTTTTCCTTAAAAGGGATCTATCTGCCCAGCAAAGAAAAGCGCAAGCCAACCATCAACCAATATGAACATTTGTAAACATGTACTAAAGTAATAACCAACAACGTGGTGTGGTATATTGAAGATTTACCCATGGTTGGTGTGGCTGTTTGCCCTCGTGATTAAACAAAGGCAACCTGTGGGTAAATTTTCAATATACCACAACCACAGAGTCGGTTATTGCTATTCTACAATGACATTATTTAAGAAAAAATACTTTTCTTAAATAATGTCTGTATAATGGCGGATTACTGTTCTGCCGGTTGTGGTATACTGCTTCTTTGTTTTGATGTACTGCGCATGCGTATGGGACTTGTGTTCCCATGCATACCCAGTACATCAATGCTTTGAAATGGAAGCAATGGAGAAAAGAAAGTCTCCATTGCTCCGTTTTCTCTCTCTCTTTTTTTTTTTTTTTAATTGTAAAAAAAAAAAGGTTTTGGGGCACTTACCAACGGAAAAAAGTCTGGGCGACCGGACCTTTTTCCATTGGTATATTGTGAGATTTACAACGGGCACGCTGGTTGGGCTGGGCCAATCAGCGTGCAAGTTTTCAAATAGTAATAGGGAGTCATTGTATAATAGAAGACAATAAGCCTTTGAAGCATGTGTAAAACCTTTCTTGGAAGAGAAGGGGTCATTTGTTACGTAATATGCTATAAACTATATGAGAAGTAGTTTGTGTACATTTTGTTAGCAGTCTGGTGAAGTCATAGATATTCTGACAACTACAAGAAAGCAGTTACTTTATTATTTAGTGTTTTATTAAATAAGTTCTTTTCATCAACTTTCTGTAGCTTTGATTTTATGTATTTTGTGAATTCTGTCAGACTTTTTCTGATATTTCCATATTCTACCACCTGAAGTATTTTCTTTGACATTGCCCCACATCAACTACACCAGACTCCCTCCAGATCCCTTCATTTATAGTGTCCATATTAAAAGACTGAAGAGGTGTTTCAGCAAACACCTCTTGGTCGGCACGTAATGAGTGAACGCACTAAAGCGCGAATGCTCAAAACAGCGATTTCTTTCCCTGGGAAAGAAATCGCTTGGCCATCCCTATGTGTTTGCCCCTTTCCTCACTGTAGTGCGATCTCGGTGTTGGTATATTTAGTTAGGTGGGGTGGGGGGTGTGGGGGGCAAAGCCCCCCATGTTGTTATGTTTTAAAGTGTGTGTGTGTGTGTGTGTGTGTGTGTGTGTGTGTGTGTGTGTGTGTGTGTGCGTGTGTGTGTGTTTGTGCTAGACGGTTCTTTCCCAGGGAAAGAAACCGCTGTTTTGAGTGTTCGCACTTTAGTGCGTTTGCTCATTACGTGTCGACCAAGAGGTGTTCGCTGAAACACCTCTTCGGTCTTTTAATATAGACCCCATTCATATACTGTCTAAAGGAAGGCAGACAATCCAGCGTTAAACATTTATAAACTAATCTTTTCTATGACTATGGGGCAGCAAGGGACAATAGTGTGCCACTGTCTTGTGTACATAACCAAGGATCAAAGTAACTAGAGTGTTGATTAATGTATCTTACAGAATCAAGGCCAGAAGACTACTCAAGGCAGACTGATACACCCACATAGTATGGAATAAGTGAATAATAGGCAAGCTATGCAGCTTAAATGCTCTTTAGATGTGCTATGAAGCTCTAGTAGACAACACCGTTTTAATATTAAAGAGCTGCAATATACTTAGGTTAGAGTTTTTCAGGAGAAATCACAAATTGTTCATACAGGTCATGGGAGATTTACTTCTAAAGAACAATATGTATAAACAACATGCCAGTTACATAAACAGTGGAACAACAGTAAAGTCTTCTTTTATGACTTGTACTCTTCCGGACATACTATGGGACATTTTGCTTAGCTCCCACTTCTGGGACTGTGCCCGGTGCTTGGAAATATGGTGACCTATACTCAGCAACCAAGTCAGTCATGAATCTGCAAGCTGTTTTACTATGTGCAGTTTATGGTTCTTTAATAAGCCCCTTAGGATAGCATTTAAAACTAGAAATAAAAGCTACACTTCTAGACAATCTTGAAGAAAAGTGTATAATTTGGGTAATCTTTGAAATACAAAACTGTTTGTATACATGACTTTCTATTTATGCTGTTTGTACGTGCTGGTGAGATGTTCATGGCTAATCTATAACTTATCATAAAAGAGCAACACTGTTATTAAAAGTGCCACAGTCATAGCTCTACGAATTTTACATCTTCAAGACTAGATTTTTTTGTTACTACCAATCTTCAAGCTGTCAGCAGTATTGTGACTCACAGTCTTGCTGAACAGCTTGAAATGATGAGAGCAAGGTGAAAATTTTATTTCTTTTAAATTTTTGTTGTCATACACTGTCAACAATGAATACAAGTGAGACATTTAATGGCATAAGGTACACATACAAAATAGTGCAGGACTCATGAACCTCAAGTTTGATATATTACATAAAGTCAGTAAAAAAGGATCCAGAGCATTGGCAGTCATAAGTCAACTTGCCTCATTCGACTGTCGTATAGTCCTGAGTGGGATCCACACTGTTCCAACCATTGTGTCCCAAATCAAGCCTTTGTTCCACACCTCCACTGTCAACCCAAGGTCTAATCGATTTATTTCACTGAGAAAGACACAAAGAGAGAGAAGGGTTAATTAATTTTTCTGTCTCTTTGACAATATTCAGTGCTTCAAAGAGAGAGAAGGGATAATTAAGCAAATAGCATTCAGCTGCCATAAACCTCTAGAAGATTTGCTTTCTTTTTTAAATACCTTTATTAAAATATCACTTAAAACATAGGACACTTACATTAATAGAAAAGAAAACAACTCATATAAACATTTTTCCATTTACACACACTATTTGTTGCAAGTTTTCTTTCCTTATAACTAACTGTCTTTCAGTCCAACATTACATAAAAATTCCTGCCGTCTCTTAAACCTTACTCCTCCTTCTGAATATTATTCTGCGTGTATTATCACAGTTTTGATTTATTTCTATGTAATTTGCGCTTTCCTTTTCTAAAGATAAATGTTTAAGTTTTTCTATCTCTTTTACAATATTCAGTATTTCAAATACAGTTGATTTACATTTTGATTTCTATTTTTTAGCAATTGCTTTTTCAGCAGCCAACAGAATTAAGCTTAATAAGGCCTTACTATGTGTAGACAATTCTGTGCAGTGGCGGATTTAGAACTTGGCACAGGGGAGCATGCCTCCCCCTTTTTTGTTAACCCACACAACCTAAAGCCAGAAAAAAAAAAAGAAAAAGCTTTTTGAAAATAAAAATTCTGCTCATGTGTATGGAATGTGTTTACATCCTTGATGGCAGCATCTTCTCCTTTAAGGAGGACCATGCATGCATTGTATGCACGCACACTAATGCAGATGTAAACACATTTCATACTTGCACAAAAAATATAAATTAGCCATTCGCTGACAGAGAAAGTTGTATGTTCGATGCCCGTAAGTGAAATTATTGTATCTGGTAAAACTTAAATAAGTTAAGATGGGAATTTGTACTAATTCTGAAACTATTATAGCTCAGATAATTCCCTTTTCTCTTAGGTACAGCAGTGTAAGATTTAGTATATACACATAGCAGTGTTATGAGGGTATAGTTCGGTTTGATCCATGCAAAAATAGTTTTAATGTATATAAATACAGGCTGTGTGTGTGAATGTTAGTAAGTTAGGGAGCAAGGTTTAGGCAAAATAATATATTTAGTGTTGTGAGACAATCAGGCATGCATGGGTTAGGGTTAGAGTAAGGGTTATTTAAGAGGATGATGCAGTAAATGCCATGTACAGTAGGACAGCTATGGAAAGGGTTTTTCTAAGGTAAGGTGTAGGGTCGGGGATAGGAGTAGGGGCCCCTGCTCTATCTCATTATTACATGTTAACCCTAATACTAACCCCTGAGCTACCACCAGCGCAGACAAATAGGACCTCAGTTAACATCTCATTCTAAAGATGGCACATTCATGAATGCAGCATCCCCTTACCCTACACTACAGTGTCAGCAATTGATCTACTTGGTGTGGGAATAAAACCCACAGCCTTCTGCACCAAAGGGGAGTGTGCTACCTGTTGTGCCACTGACTGTGTGTATGTATGTGTGTAATTTGTGGATTTATGGTAAATCATGCAGGATTGGTCACTAAATAATGACATATTCGCTACAGGCTCTTCATGTAGAGCCCAACACTGTATAGTTTTTAATCAACTCAGCTGGTTAGAACTTCTGCATCTCTTATCCTACACACAGTTTACAATGGTCCATAACCTGCTATGCCACCCTGAAAAAAAAAATAGCCCTACAGAACATACTACAACCTGACTTACCTTACATTCTACTAATAAATCTCTATTACAAACTACCAAAACCCATAATACTTCTGGCCAGTCACTTTCTTCTACATATATGGCAAAAATTTGGAACACACTCGCTCTAGCCATTACAGCTACAATGAACACTGCTCAGTTTAAACAATCTCTCAAAACTCACCTAACAGATGGATGTGCCCATGCTTTACCCCTGACTAACTAACTTTAACACAATTTAAACTTATTAACTCACCCTATACATTCTTCAGCTAACTGTTCTCCTTTCACCCTCACTTCTCCACAGATAATATCTTTTAGAAGTTTAACATACACCTAACATTCATACTTTTTACTATCCTCTCACACATTCTGTTCTGAGGAGGTTCCTCCACGGTGGGCTCAGGGAAGGATTCAGATGAGTACCCTAAGTGGTGCAGTGCCCAACTGAAGGCACTCATAAAAGGGCTGACCCTGGATGGATGACAAGACCTCAGTACCCAATACCGAGAAAGGCTGGGTGGACATTGAGAAGGAAAGGTAAGTACCAAACTGGAGAAGGTCGTCTCTACCTCCCTGAAGGCTGATGGACTGGACAAAGCTGCCCCCCATCCCTGGCAGCTGGGGCCACCTGGGAAGGGGAAAGGGACCCAAACACAGTGCCAAAGACCCTGGACGATATCGGTCCTGAGCTGTTCAGCACTGAAGCCCCTAAGGGAAGGGAGCAGTTCAAAAAATCCGGACCTAAACCCACTCCCAGGAAACCAGCACCAACCTCTCAGAGATGAGCCCCACTCTGGTCCAAGGGCTGTGGAACACAGCCGGTCAGAGACCCTGACAGTGTTGAGAAGGGGGGGATACCCAACACCGTCTGCCGTTCACTACGAATCTCTGGGTCCTGACATGGGTTGGAAGAGGAGAGTGGAGAGTGGAGACCTGTGGATGGGGAGGGTCCCCTAACTGCATGGGTGGGGATGGCAGCAGGCCTAACATGATTTGAGCTTTGAGGAATCCATCATCCAATCCATGTCCAAGGGAAGGAGACTTCTGGAAGATCTGGAAGAAGCTGAAGAATGGCTGGATCTTGCTGGGGATCTGGCCTTGGATTCCAATGTTCTGTGGCATCGAGAAGGAGATTGGCTCTGATGTCTCGGATCCGGAAGGGGAACCCTCTATAACATTAAGATCCAACGCTACTGTCGGATCTAACAATCCTATAGGGTCTGAAGACCTGGGAGCTGTACAAGATGGATCCAACAAACTGGTCGGATCTGGGGATGACCTGCTTTTACTTGGATCTGAAGGCCCCTGATGTGATGAGGTCTTGGACCCAAGAGCCTGATCTGAAGTCCTGGGAATGGCAGACCTTGGATCTAGGAATCTGTGATCTGACAGCCTCAGTTTTTCTTTAATCAAGGAAGAAGACACCCCAGGAGTAGGAGGAGGTCTCTTCTTCGGATCCTGCGAAGACCTGAAAGGGGCGTCTGAGGACAGAGGACTGCCATGCACCAAGCCTTTGAGAAGTAACTTGTTGCAGTGCTCTACAAGGGCCCTGGAGTTGAATACAGAACAAATGTCACATTCAACCTCCAGGTATGCCGACCTTAGACAGTAGAGACTCTCCTCATGTGAGTCGGAGCATGGCATCTTCCGACCACATGAGGAGCATCTTTTAAAACCTGCAGGCTTTTCAGCCATACTAAAAAAAAAAAAAACTACAACACCACACAACACACACACAGTCAAAAGAACCAAGATTTGTCTTTTTTTTATGTTAGAAAAGAACTAGTGAAAGAAAAAGGTGTAAAGTTCCACGCACTTGAAGGGGGGAGGGTAGAACCTACCTAAACAAACAACTAGGTTCTGACAGGGTGGGGAGGAACTATAATTAAACTGAAAGAGCGCATGTTAAAGATAGCAATAGTACCCTAAAAAGGAAGAAAGAGAGAAATAAAGCCAAGAAAATAGCACTTATCTATGATTTTGTACACTTGAGCCTGGACTATGTCTGAAGGGATTTAGTGGCAAACGTGATCTGGGGGTTAGACGGTAGCAAGGGATTATGGGAAGAGAAGGAGCTTGAGCTCTGGATCTGTCTCAAAAGTGTCTGGTTCAGATCCAAGGTTAGATCCTAGACCCACCTGTGAGGAATAATGACACAGATAGCATCAGATCATTCCCAAGTAAATAGGCCTTTGCTTAAACATTGTAGTGCTACCTAACTTATGGATATCTTTGGCATTTGCCTCAACCTTTGTGTCACTTAAAAAAAACATGTAATAACTATAAGATCATTACCTGTACTTGTTTTTGAAATCTGTATACCTTATATTTTATTACCTTGTATTGCTTGCCTCATTCTCTGTCACTTTTTTAAAAAATATGTAATAAGATCATTATTTGTATTTGTTTTTTGTTTTTTTAATTCTACATACCTTATTTTTGTCTTTTATGTTTTGTATAATTGTGCAGCATTTCTCCTCAGGCCAGTCAGACTTTCCAGGTAAACAAATGTCAAATAAACAAAATAAATAAAATATATATGAGTTGCAGACTTTATATCCTTGAGAAAATGAATGCAAACACAAATCCTGTTATTCTAGCAACTTTCTATGTTAAAAAAGAGTGACATTTAAAATCTATCCCTCTTTTTGGGCCATAATATCGCCTTTATTTCAGACTTTGTCCAGACTTCTTACTCTAAGAGGTCGAGAGATATGTATATTTCTCCACTGTTCAGATTTTTGCAGAATGTTCAGATTTATGCCTCATTTTTTTGGCCTATTCCTCATATAATTTGTGGTTTTCTGGCAAATAACTGAGGATTAAAATAACTAAAAAATGGCATATATTTGAGTTTCAGACATCAGTTCCTTCAGAAAATGCATGCTAAGACTTCTTCTTTCGGCTTTTCCCGGTTAGTGGTCATCACAGCGGATCACCTGTCCGCTCATGATTGGCAGTGGAGTTTTATGGTGTCGAGTTGCCAGCCCGGCGCCCAACCATCCACAGAAGGCACACACATGCACGCACTCACGCATAGGTCCAATTTAGAGTGTCCAGTCCACCTACAGCATGTCTTTGGGATGTGGGAGGAAACCCACGGGACCACAGGGAGGACATGCAGACTCCGCACAGAAGGCACCCCAGCCGAGGATCGAACCGGAGAACCTCTTGCTGTGAGGCAGCAACGCTAACTGCTACACCACCGTTGCCACCCAAAATGCATGCTAAGACAAATGCTGTTATTCTAGCAACTTTCTAAGTTTATAAGGGCAATATTTAAAATCTGTCCCTAATTTTTTGGCCTTCACCCCCCCCCCCCCCCCCCATTATTTTAAGCTTTGCCCAGATCTGTTATACAAAGACGTTGAAAGGTATGGAGGTATGGTATGTAATGCCCGAGTTAGGAGGAATTGCAAGTTAATCAGTTAACTTGATCAGGCTTGACTCTATAATTTGGTTACAGAAGAGAAGAGCCTAAATCCTCTACACCAACTACCAGACTGCTGAAGGAATTGTGAGCTTGTTTAAATACATTTCCAAGGAATTATGAGTTTCAGTTCATTTTCATGGAAAGGAACAGAAGTTTAGTCTTGCTCATACTAAGTCTGTTTTCAATGCTGTAACTAACTGTTTAGCAAATGGCAGTCACTCTGTGCTGCAGAATTTGAAAGCAGTATTAGTAGCATAAATGCCTTTGGAGCAGAAGGCTGTGGATTCTACTCCCACACTGTGTAGATGGTGTGCTGATATTGCAGTGCCCTTTTGATTGCTGATTATTTGGTGCATTTTAAGGATGGATATGGGTTCTACACACTTTGTATGAGATGCCCAGTAACTATGAACCTGCTGTCAGTTTGTCATTCATTCTCTATTGCAATATTATCAGCTTAACCATTTTTTTAATGCAACATAGGCAATTAATTCTTCAAGGGCAGCAGGTACTAAATTTGTAGATAGAAACACTGAAATGTGAAATAGAAATAATAAAACTAAAGAAATAATAAAAACTTCAATCCTACTAACTTCCCAAACAAACTTAAATCGGTCAACTGGACAATCCTAAAAAATCTACCACTAGATGAAGCATTAACTTTCTTTAACAATAAATTCCTGAGCATCCTTGACTCCCATGCTCCTGCACATACTATAAAGACTAAATCTAATACTGCTTCATGGCTCACAAAAAAAACTAAGATAAAAATCAAACTTAGAAATATAGCCTGGACCAAATGACGAACAACTAAAGCCCCCCTCGAACAAGTGAGATATTGTCAACTTAGAAATGATACAAAAAAACTCATTTTGCTATACAAAAAAAAAAAAACTACTACCAGAATCTCCAATTAAAACATCAAAACAATCCCCAAAACTTTTGGGCAAGTATTAACCGACTTCTTCATCCAGGACAGTCTACTACCCCAACCCCATCAAACTATACCCACAAATCCCCAGAACTTTTGCCACTGCCTTTAATAACTTTTTCACTGAAACTATTCAGTCCTTAGCTAACCAACTTACTCCCACCCACTCTAACTCTACCATTAACACACCCACTTCTCATCCCCCCTTTAACTTCCAGCCTGCCTCTACCACTTTTATCCGATCCCTTATCAAAAAACTAAAACCAACCGCCCTTTCCACTGACTTCCTTCCTGCAGAGTACCTACAAAAAGCTGCCGATGCCATAGCATTCCCCATCTCTATCCTAATCAATAGAACACTAACTGATGGAACTATCCCTTCAATCTGGAAAATATGCCATGTTATCCCACTCCACAAAGGTGGAAGTTCAACAGAACTGTCCAAGTAAAGACCCATTGCCATTCTCTCACCACTACCCAAATTAATGGAGAAGTGTGTTTATAAGCAGCTTATGGACTATCTCATTCAGAACGGTCTGCTTGCCAACTCTCAGCATGTCTTTAGGCCACATCACAGCACCACCTCCACCCTCCTTTCTTTTACAAATACCATATTCCAAAATAGGAACAACAACAGGCTATCTTCAGCCCTTTTTCTAGACCCGTCGAATGCCTTTAATATGGTCAACCATAAATTACTCATCCATTTCCTAAAATCCATCTCCCTAGACTGCCATGCTATTCAGTGGTTCTTATCCTATCTGAATGGCAGACAACAGGCTGTATTATGGCAGGGCAAACTGTCCACCCTGCTACCCCTCACCCTTGGTGCCCCTCAGGGCTCTATTCTAGGTCTTCTACTCTTTTCTGTCTTCATCAACAATCTTGATACTGCTATCCCTGATGCAACTTGCATTCAATATGCAGTCAATTCTACCCTGATCTGTATGGCCTCCTCCCCATTTAGACCTGCAAACCTTAACACAAAACACATTTCACACAGTTGAAAATTGGCTCTCTAATGACCGTCTGTTGTTAAATTCCAACAAAACTAAACTGCTCCTCTTTACTCCCACCAGTAGATCCACCTCATTTTCCTTCTCCATAACATCCAACAATGGTACCTCTAGCTCTCCAGATGACCATACTAAGCTTTTAGGAGTAATAGTGGACAATAATCTCAAATTTGATCTGCATATCAATAAAACTATAAAAAACATTAATAGGAAGCTTGGCTCATTATATAGAAGCTCACCTTTTCTAACTCCATTAGTTAGGACTGCAGTCGCCCAGTCACACCTACTCTCTGCCCATCTATATGCCTCCCCAATACTCTCCAATTTGAGCAAAACAGAACTTAGGAGGCTCTCTCACTGTTACAACCATATTGCCAGATTTGCCATAGGCTCAACATATAGGACACATCACTGTCAAAACCTCAGTCTTCTTGGGTGGCTAGAACTGCCTAGCCTACTTCTGTTCAACCAGCTTATAGTAGCACACAAAATTCTATACCACCCTGAAAATACTCCGGCACTCAGAAATATCATAAAGCCATACAGTAATTTAAGGCAGCTATGATCATCCAATAAACTGTTGGTCCAAACCCACAAAGCCATTAACTCAGCCGGCGACTCCCTGTTTGCCAACATCATTGGTAAAACTTGGAATTCACTTCCATCTAACCTCACCCTCGAACCTTCTTTAAGTCTCTTCGAAAAAGGCCTCAAACAGTATTTTAAAGAGCACTGGCTTTGTCCCTGTAATAACCCTGATTAATCACTACTTATTCAATGCCTTATTTAAATTAATATTGTACGCATCTCTTGCTCATAATAGCTTGCTGCAACTTGTTGTTTTTGTATACTATTACACACTGTATATATTGTGAGTACCTACTAGAGGGCTTTGTAAATATGTTTGACTCATATCTGTTATGTTCTATCTGTGTTATCTGGAGCTTTTCTCCCCGAGCCTCCACTGAAAATGGACATATATCCAGTCGGACTATCCCGGTCAACAAATGTAAAATAAAATAAATAAATAAAATGTAAAGCTGTTTGACAATAGCAATCTCTTCATTAGTTACAGATCTCTTTAATGTGGAATTATTTGCATGACTTTTACTTCTGCAGAGATTGTGCTTATTGATTGCTGTCGGTGGATTGTAATGACAGATGTTTGAGTGACCTTTTATCGTTGAAATTTTCTGAAATGGGTAGTTTAGTCAGTATTGGTTCATACATTTTGTATTGCTTACTGGAAGAATGTTCAAAACTACAAATTAAAAAACAACAATTTAACAAGTGGTACCATATTATACAAGGAATATAATTTAATACAATCATGAAAATTAATCAAAAAACACATACATGTATGCATGGCCATGAAAATGTGTGCAAGGAGCCTATGGTTTGAAAACAGCCCAATCGTAATCTTAATCCTCCACTGGCCAGATGCATTTTCTTTGAATGTGGGTTTTAATGCTGTTTTAAGGGCACATAAGTATACTGATCATGCTGTGTTTTCATTGCAAGATTGTATTGTTTGTTTAGCAAATTGCTATCAGTGCTGTGCTATTTTATTTCAATATCTGTAATCACTGCAGAAGTAAATAAGAAAACAGTATGCAAACTGACAGTGTTTATGTTAACTAAGGAGAAATAGCTCAGTAATGGAACACTGGAGTGGCTGGAGAGGGAGCTGTTGCGGGGGAGGGGGCATAGGTGGTTGCTACAGGAGAGGCTGCTCTAGGGGCCCCACTCTATTACCCTGCCTAGGGCCCCATTTGACCATGATCTAGCTCTGGGTTTGTGCCTTAAAGTAAATGAACTGATAATTAATTTAAAAGGTTTACAGCATTGGGTTATTTAAGGACATTTGAGCCTTTTGTTATAGCCCTGCAAGAGACAAATTTATGGGAAGAAGAACATGCTGCAGAGTTAAGGGACTACTGATCCTGGGAAGTAGCTTGTACTTTTCATGGTGTAAGGTACAGAGGGAGTGATGTTACTGATTTGCAACCATACCTCTGTTGGCTGATAATAATAAAGAGAGTGAATGATTGTATGTTCTTACACTGACATCGTTGGTGTGGAGAGGTCAAGAGAGGTCACATGACCATGTGCATTATAATAAAGGAGGAAGCGAGGGTTGTTCCCCTCTTCTGTTTTTAACCAGATTGATTGCCTTCATGTGTGTTTATTTTACTCTGTAAATATATGTCTAACCCAACTTTCTTACCCTTAAGATGATACCGCCAACAGGTTATGGGCAGGAGGGAAGTAGGAAGCCGATGGCACAGACTATGTTTCGACAGAGATGAGAAGAATTACAAGTTGTGGGAGATGAAGTTTCTGGGGCACCTGCATTTGCTAGGGCTGAAAGACGCCATTTTATGAAATGTGCAGCAAGACGCAGAAGACGACGAGAATGAGGAGGAAGGTGACAATGATGCTGAGAAAAATAAGGAGGCATATGCAGAAAGTACAGTTTTGTACCTACCATAAATGTAGATGTTCGAGGATCCACATTGCTGCAGTCCTAACCATTGGGTAGTCCGCTGTCCAGTCGGCCCGAATACCAAAGTATATGGCTGACGTCGGTCAAGGCGCATTAGACTGACGTCAGTACGTCAGGGTACTAATGCGCATGACCGACGCCATATCTTCAGTCTTTTCTTGCCCCAGATGTCAGAAGACCCTAAAAAAACAAGGCCCAAACCAAAACACCAAAAAGCCCTGCACCAAACTTATATACAATATAGATATATATATATATATATAGATGTACAATAATATACAGCAACTCACACCACCACCCCTAAACACAGAGGGGAAGGCGGGAGGGTAAATTGGACTGCAGCAATGTGGATCCTCGAACATCTACATTTATGGTAGGTACAAAACTGTACTATGTTCTTCATTCCACATTGCTGCAGTCCTAACCATTGGGTAGAATCCCAAAGCAGAGGTAAGGGAGGCTGGCAAATCATAAAGAAGCAGGAGCTGCCAACATGCCTTGCAAAATGGCTGTGGCAAAACCAGCCCTAGATTTAGAGTAGAGAGGAAGGTGGTAATGCTTAGAGAAAGTATGCACTGAACTCCAAGTAGCTGCCTCTAAAATATCCTTAGTTGCCACCCCTTAAAATGCTGTTGAAGTGGCAGTAGCCCTAGTGGAATGAGGCCTAATCCCAGCTGGAATCTCCTTGCCATGATGGGAGTAACAAAAAGAAATGCAAAACCCAATCCACTTAGAAATAGTTTGCTTAGACACAGGCTTGCCCTGAGAACTCAAAGCAAAAGAAACAAACAACTGCTGAGACTGCCTGAAATCCTTAGTCCTGCTTAAATAATAGCGCAACTGCCTATGTACATCTAAAGTGTGCAAAATCTTTTCCTCTTTATTTTGGGGATCTGCATAGAAAGTAGGCAAATGAATAGTTTGGTTTAAAGCCACACTAGAAACCACCTTGGGCATAAAGGAAGGATTAGTACGTAATGATACCCTATCCTTATGGAAAATCAGAAAGGGCTCTACTGCCATAAGGGCCTGCAACTCAGAAACCCTTCTTGCAGAAGTAATAGCCAACAAAAAAGCAGTCTTCCATGACAAATATTTTAAATCAGCAGTACCCATGAGGCTCAAAAGGTTGTAGAGTAAGTTTTTCCAACACAAAATTGAGAACCCAAGCAGGAGTAGGAGCCCTTCGTGGGGGTCATATATTCTTTGCCCTCTGAGAAACTGCTTGAACAAAGGATGCGAAAACAATGGTGGGTCACAATCATAGTGAGCTGAAATTGCTGCAGCATGAATCTTAATGGAAGAGAAGGACAAACCTTTGTCCAATAACTCAGTAAGATATTGAAGAGCCACACTCAAATTAGGCTCAGAAATCTCCAAATTCCTTGCTGCACTCCAAAATAAAAATCTCTTCCATTTTTCTGCATACACTTTCCGTGTACTAGGTCTTCTAGCTTCCATAATCACATTTAAAACTTGTTGAGGAAGTTGAGACCGGCTGTCTCTCAAAACAGAATATGCCATGCTGTTAGATGAAGAGAACGAAGCTTGACATTGAGCAGGTGGCCTTCTCTGAGACAAAAGGTGTGGAATCAAGGGTAAAGGCCATGGAGGCTTCTTTACTAGACTCCTCAGTAATGGGTACCAGTGCTGCCGAGGCCAATCTGGAGCTATTAAAATCATCCTTGGCTTGTCTTGTCTGACCTTTAGAAGCACCTTTGGAAGAAGAGGCAGAGGTGGAAACGCATACACATGAAGATTTTTCCAACTGAAAGAAAGAGCATCCACTTTCCAAGCTGTGTGATGTAACCTCTTTGTGCAAAACTTTGGCAGCTGGTGGTTTAGTGGAGAAGCGAACAGATCTATGTCTGGAGTTCCCCAGGACACTGTCAACCTTTGAAATACATGAAGATCCAGTTTCCACTCGTGGGGATCCATGATTTGTCTGCTTAACACATCTGCTAAGGAGTTCTGTGCTCCGGCAGAAACCTTGCCTGAAGAGTTAGTTGCAAGCTGAGCGCAGTCTCCCATAAAATCATTGCTTGCCTGCACAATGGGTAAGAATGTGTTCCCCTTGTTTGTTGATGTACCACATGACAGTTGTGTTGTCTGTTAGAATCAACACCTGCCCTGGAAGAAGTAACTCCTTGAAAGCCATTAATGCAAACTGGACTGCTAACATCTCTTCCATGTTGATATGTAGATGCTGTAGTCTGGCAGGCCACTTGTCTTGTATCCACTTTCCATTTAGATGAGCTCCCAAGCAATGTCTGAGGCATCTGTCGTTAGAATCTGACTCGCCTCTGGCCGGGTCACAGAGAGTCCCTTGTTTAGGTGACATTCCTGAGCCCACCACAAAAATTCCTTTTGAATGCAAGGTATTATTTGAATGACAGTGTCCAAATCCTGGCAGTGCTGTGTCCATACATTTTGAGATACCATTGCAGCTTCCTCATATGCAGTTTGGCATTGGGAAGCACCAGAATACAAGATGCCATGAACCCTAATGCTTGAAGGACTGTCCTTGCAGTCAGCACGGACTGATGAGATAGTTGATGAAAGTAAAGGGATAGACTCTGTTGTTTGTCCGGGGTTAAAAGGCCATCTGGGCTGCTGTATTCAGTCTCACACCCAGAAAGCACATGTCTTGAGAGGGTACTAGACTGGACTTTATTTCGTTCACAGAATACCCTAGGCATCTTAGCACTGCTATAACATATTCCAGATGCTGTAGAAGGTCCTCCTTTTCTTGAGCCAGAATCAGGCAGTCGTCCAAGTAAGGATAGATTTGAATTCCTTTTAGTCTGAAGTAAGCTATCACTGGAGCCAGAACCTTTGTGAATACTCTGGGCAGTAGATAAGCCAAAGGGCAATGCAGAGAACTGATAATGAGAATTTCCAGCTCGAAAACGCAGATACTTCCTGCAACTTAGTCTTATAGGCACATGAAGGTAAGCTTCCTTGAGATCTAAAGTTACCATCCAGTGGTCTTTGCCCAGCAGAGGTAAAAGCTGTTGTAACGTCAACATCTTGAACTTGGGAATGTCCAGATAAGTGTTGAGGATAGATAAATCCAAAATTGGTCTCCACGTGTTCCCCTTCTTTGGTACTAGGAACAGGCGAGAATAAAATCCTAGGCCCCTTTCCGATACAGGGACTGACTGAATGGCCCCTATTTGGAGTAACAGAGAAATTTGCTTGTGAGCCTCCTTCCTTTGTGCAGGAGGAACGTCTGGCATGCCTTTGAAAGGGGGCAATGTATGGAAATAAAACCTGTAACCGTGGTGAATGATATCCAACACCCATCTGTCTTGAGTAATTAAATCCCAATTTTCTTTGAAAAGAGACAGTCTTCCTCCCAAAGGAGCTGCCAGACGAGAATCTACTGGCAGCTGAAAAAGCAGGTCATTGGGTCTGTTTACGAAAGGACTGACCCCTGCCCTCACCAGAAGTCTGAGCAGGTGAACTCCTGATCTAGGCCTAAAAGAACCTTGAGCTCTGCCCCTACCACGTCTAGACCTACCCCTAGACTGGGAATCATACGCAGGATATGTCCATCCCTTAGTAGGCCAATTTCTACTAAACTTGGTGGCTGCACCTGCAAAAATCTTTAACAGTTTGCATAGACTTAGCTTTGTCCTCCATTTTCTTCAGGACTGCTTCCACAGGCGAACCAAACAACACATCAGACTGTAAAGGAGCATCCAAAATCCTTGTCTTAACATGCTCAGCTAAATTCTGATCCCTCAACCAGGCATGCCTGCGAAGAACAGAACTAGTGGCAGCCACCCTCGAGGAGGCCTGCACAGCATCAAAACCACATTGCAAAGAATGCTTACCCACTTGTTCAGACACATGAAGTAAATCCAGCAACTCTTTACACTCTATACCTTCCGCCAAAGCATCCACCTTAGATTTCAATTGTGAAAGGAGATAATTTTGATATTTTAGCATGTGAAACTGACAATTCAACGCTCTCATGGCTAGAGTGGAAGAAGTATACACTTTCTTTCCCCACCTATCCAAAGCCCTTGCCTCTTTATCAGTGGGAACAGGATTTTTAACCACAGAGGCCTTAACACCTTTAGGCCCCTGAGAAACAGTTTCTGGGTCCGCCCTAGGACTCTTAAACAAATACTTATGAGCTTCGGGCACCCTATAGTACCTATCAGGTTTAACAGGAGCAGGAGGCAAAGAGTCAGGGTTCAGGGAAGCCTCTGCAAAAACATCTTCCACCACATTCAACACAGGAGGTATAGCTAAGGGCCTATGTTGTGGTAAAAATAAGAATTCCCTAAGCCTTTTCCTGGAATCAGAGTAATCTTGGCCTTCCCATTTAAAGTGTTCCCTCATGGAATGCAGAGTCTCTGAAAATGAGAAATCCTCAGGAGGAGAAGCTGTAGGTGTGGAATCATCCACATCAGAATCAGAATAAGGAGGAAATTCCTGTAATTCTTCCGCAGAAGACTCCGAAGCCTCTGAATACTGTTCCAAACTCTCAAACTCAGGTTCCACCCTAGGCCTCTTATCAGGAGGGGGCATAGAGCCTCTAATCATAGTAATTAAATCTTCTGCCATTTTAAGCATATGTTTCTTAGGCACAGAACCTGAAGTGCTAGGAGCAACCCCCACTGTAGCTGAACTTGGCCTACCTCTGAAAGAAGTTTTGGCAACAGTAGGAGAAGCTCTAACTAACTTGGGAACAGAGGGAAGAACAGTTACCTGAGAAGCCCCCTCAGCCTGGCCTACCTCCTGAGAGGGCACATCCTGTAACAATAAAGTGTCTGCCTGAGACTCCAAAGAAACTCCCGGCAAAACCTCTGGCTCCACAGAGCCTTCTAAAGAACCGACATCCGGGACTGCCGGTTCATCAACCCTAGGCTTCGCTGTTTTGTCTTTGCGCTTCTTAGACGAAGCGGGCGTCGGAGCATCCGACGGCATTTTGTAATTACAACGCTTCCCAAACACTAACCTGGCACAGTCTAACCTTCTCTTAATAGTGCGTTTATTAAATCTAGCACAAGAGCGGCAACCAACAACGTCGTGCTCAGGCCCTAAACAAGGTATACACAGAGTATGGTAATCCCTATGAGGTATCTGTTTCCCACAAGAAATACAGTTATTCACTTTTTCTGACATCCGGTTAAATACTGAGGCAAGAAAAAACCAAAATGCTCCCCAACGGGGTACTTAGCCAACTTTGATTCGGTCTGAAACTCCGACTTCGGAAATATTTCAGAACGCCAACCTGCACTCGCAAGAACTGCTTCTGCATCGGACCATGCGGCAAAAAAGACTGAAGATATGGCGTCGGTCATGCGCATTAGTACCCTGACGTACTGACGTCAGTCTAATGCGCCTTGACCGACGTCAGCCATATACTTTGGTATTCGGGCCGACTGGACAGCGGACTACCCAATGGTTAGGACTGCAGCAATGTGGAATGAAGAACATCTAATACAGTTCTTAGACGACAAAAGTTTGGCCCTCGTCATGAGAGAGGCCGCAGATGATGGTAGAGAAGTGCTTCAGATCCTGAGAGACCATTATGCCAGGAAAGGGAAGCCAAGGGTAATTAGCCTATGCACCGAATTAACAAGCCTCCAGAAGGCCATTAGTGAAAGTGTCACAGACTATATTATTAGGGCTGAGACAGCCATTACAACACTTGGAAATGCTGGGGAGAAGCTCAATGATGGATTACTAATTGCGGTGATCCTGAAAGGGTTGCTTGAAACTTTTATACCATTTGCAGTACACATCACGCAAGATGATGATAAGTTGGGCTTTGGTGAATTCAAAACAAGGTTGAGAAGTTATGAACATACCGAGAAATTTAATGCCAGCATAAGTCATGATAATGTGATGAAAGTAAGTACCCTTGGGGAAAGATTAAAAGCAGAGATTATATGCTATGGCTGTGGCCAAAAGGCACATAAGGCATGAGAATGCGGGAGAGAATATAAAGGCCAGAGACAGTGGTGTATTTTGTGTAAAAACTCTAGCCACAGGGACAGTAACTGTAGATGAAAGAAGAAAGATAATGTGTAACAAGCAACTGATGCAGATGATCACACATTTGTCTTCAGAATAAACAAGCATCAAACTTGTGAGTTAAAACATAAGGGATTAATGGTGGACACTGGTGCAATGTCACACATAATTAACGACCTGAAAAAGTTGAAATGCTTTGATGCAACTTTCCAACTGGAGGAACACATTGTGGAATTAGCTGACAGAACGAGAACCTGTGGGACTGCACAGAAGAGAGGTAATGCAGAGGTATGGCTGCTAGACACTGAGAGGCACAAAGTAAAGGTGATGATGACTGGGGTGCTGTATATCCTGACGTATCCACAACATATTTTTTCTGTTAAGGCAGCAATGTCCAAAGGGGCCTCGATCAACTTTAAACAAGGCCGGGAGCAACTCATCTACAAAAACGGCACCAGGTTTGACATAATTGAGTGTGACAGACTCTATTATTTAGACACATATGATAAAGAAAACGACAGTGAGATATATTACGATGCATCTCAGAGCTGTTATGACATTCAAGCATGGCATAAAATGCTTGGTCACTGTAATTTCAAAGATCTGTCAAAATTAGAAAAAGTGGTAAAAGGAATGAAAATTAAAGGTAAAGTTGAGAGACCTAACCTAGATTGTGAAACCTGTATGCAAGGGAAATTTGTACAGAGCAGAAACAGAAAACCAGATGCAAGAGCAAAAGTTGTATTTGAACTAGTCCATACTGATTTGGCAGGCTCAAATGAGCCAGTAGCAAAAGATGGCTTTAAGTACACTTTAGCATTTACTAATGATTACTCGGGTGTAACATTTTTCTACTTTCTAAAATGCCAATAGTGATACAGTCAAGGTGACTGAGAGGTATATTGCAGATTCAGCTCCTTATGGGAAGGTAAAGTGTATCAGATCAGATAATGGCACTGATTTCATGTCGAGAGACTTTCAGTCACTATTGAGTAAAAATGTTATAAGACATGAAACGTCCGCACTTTACTCACCCCATCAGAATGGGACAGCAGAGAGAAATTGGAGAACAAGGTGTATGTTGACAGAGAGTGATTTACCTAAAGAGTTGTGGACATATGCAGTAATGACTGCTGCTTTTATTCGCAACAGATGTTATAACAGGCATGTGGGGTAGATCCCATTCTTTATGCTAACAGGGACGAAACCTGATCTTTCAAGGATGAGAGAATTTGGATCAGTGTGTTATGCATACAGACAAGATAAAAAGAAGTTAGACCCAAGATGTGATAAGGGGATCTTTGTCGGATATGATAAAAACAGCCCATCATATTTGGTTTATTATCCTGACACAGGAAGGGTCCTTAGACACAGGTTAGTCAAGTTCTTTACTAAGAATGTAGCTGAATGCCAGATTCATACAGACCCAGAAGTGATAGATGAAGATCTTAATACCAGAAGAAGTGTGCATGTTAAGTCAGAATCAAAAGCTGACAGTCAAGACACAATAGTAAGGCAAGGAGAGGAAAGGCAGGATACACACTATACTCTAAAAGAGAGAGAAAACCACCTGCATACTTGAAAGACTATGAGTGTAAAGTTGAAAACGACAATTATGTGACAGTTAATGTTGACTGTTCTTACCGATCAATATGCAACACACCGCAGAGCTTTAAAGAAGCCATGTCTTCATCTAACTCGGAAAAGTGGGTCAAAGCTATGAAGGAGGAACTTAAGTCTTTAAGGGAAAACAACACATTTACACTCACCACACTGCCGGAAGATAAAAATGCAGTGGGGGCGTAGGTGGGTTTTCACGTAAAAGACAATGCAGATAATACAGAGACTTACAAAGCTAGATATGTAGCTAAAGGCTACAGTCAAGTTGCTGGTACAGCTTATAATGAAACATTTGCACCAACTGCGAGTATAACATCTGTACGAAGCCTAATGCAGATGGCAGCTCAGTATGATTTAGAATTGCACCAGATGGATGTACAACTGACTTATTTACATGCTCCTATAGACTGAGGTGCATATGGAGCAACCTGAAGGTTTTGAAAAGAAATCAAATGTTTGTTTGTTTGTGTCTTTTGGCTTTTCCCAGTTAGGGGTCGCCACAGCGGAACTTCGGTCCGCTAATGATTGGCAGTAGATTTTTACGTGCTGGCTTGCTGGGCCTAACGCACAACCTTCAACGAAGGAACGCCCATTTACGCATATCGCTACACAGAAGACGCTCTGAGAATCGAATGGGCAACGTCTAACTGTGCGGCGACAACGATACCGCAGCACCACCACCGCAGTCTGAAAAAATTGGTTTGTAAACTGAATAAGTTATTATACGGATTGAAACAATCAGGGTGTAACTGAAACAAAATGTTGCATGATTATCTTTGTGAAAATAGTTTTATCCAAAACCCCGCAGACCATTGTGTATACACTAGACAAGCTGAAAATGAGAAAACAGTTCTAATTATATATGTTAACGATCTCATTGTAGCAGCTAGTGACAATGAATCACTAAACGATGTAAAGGAAATGCTCAAGGCTAAATTTAAAATGAAAGATCTGGGAAAACAAAGACATTTTCTAGGCATTGATTTTACCCAGAATAGAGGTGAAGTAAAGATGAACCAAAAGAGGTACATTACAAAAATTCTTGAGAAATTTGGTATGTCTAATTGTAAAGTAAGAAGTACCCCTTCCGAACAAAAAACAAAATTTACAGATCCGAGAAAATATTGTGAGCTTGTGGGTAGTTTGATATATGTTATGACAAGCACGAGACCAGGTCTTAGCTGGATTGTAAGTAAACTTTCACAATATTTGTCACAACCAAGTGAATCTCATTTAACACTAGCCAAACGTGTTAAGATACTTGAAAGATACATTGGACAGAGAACTGTGTTACAAGAAAAGTGAAGGGAAACTTCAACTTATAGCATACAGTGATGCAGATTGGGCAACAGATCAAAACAATAGACGTGGTACAACAGGTTATTCCTTTAGCCTCAATACAGACGGGCCTATTATTTCGTGGAAATCAAAGAAGCAACAAATGGTAGCTTTATCTACATGTAAGGCAGAGTACATGGCATTAGCAGCAACAACACAGGAGAGTTTGTACATTGTGCAGCTGTTGAGTGGAATGGATGAAGAGTGCAAGTATGTGCCAGTAACAATATTTGAGGACAATCAAGGAGCAATCACTTTGTCGAAGAATCCAGTAAGCTGACAGAGATGTAAACATGTTGACATTAAGTATCATTTTGTCAGGTCAGCACTTAATGATGACAAAATAAGCAATGAATATTGCCCGACAACGGACATGGTTGCAGATGTCTTTATTAAACCTGCTACGAAATCAAAGATTGAAAAGTTCATGTATTACATATTTGGAATGTGAGGAAAAGTTATCCAAGAATATGTTCTTAAAATGTATTTTGTGTACAGCGTAAGAGCAAGTGGGGGTGGTGGCTGATAATAATTGAGTGAATAAGCGTATGTGTGCTCTTACACTGACATCGTTGGTGTGTAGAGGTCAAGAGAGGTCACATGATCATGTGCTTTATAATAAAGGAAGAAGCGAGGGTTGTTCCCCTCTTCGGTTTTTAACCAGATTGATTGCCTTCACGTGTGTTTCTTTTCCTCTGTAAATGTATGTCTAACCCGACTTTCTTACCCTTAAGATGATACCACCAACAACCTCTCAACTGTACCGAATTTCTCGTTTTTTTACTGGTTTTGAGGTCCAAATAATGGGGTGCCACGATTCCCGAGTGGCACCCCTTAATTTCTGAATTTCCCAGCTTTTTTTTTTCCTGCTTTTTTTGGGCTGACGTCATCATGAGCAGAGGCATGAGCGATGCCGTCAGCTCTGTGAACAGCCTGTCAGCCTGTTAGAATTGGCTGAGGACTTAAGGGGATTCAATGTACTTTCTGGTGGGGAATCGGGGATTCAATGTACTTTCTGGCCAGCCAGCAGCAAAACATAGTGTTTGAGCATTTCCCAGCTGCTCCAGCCAGGTAAGGAGGGAATTTCGTTCTTCTAAATAATAAATCTTATTAGTAGCGTGAGTTGGTGACGTTTACAGGACAGAACAGATAATTAAAGGTTTACAGTGTGTGTGTTGCTCAGCAATATATTCTGTTTAAAAGAAATCTATTTAAATGACAAGCACCGTATTTTTAAAATATCTATTTTGGATTGCAAGTTAAGAGATAATAAATTAGTAGACAAAGGAAGATCTCTAGGTTACTGGCTCAACACACTTCTGCTGTGACAATAAGTTTTACAATTTATTTGCTCCTTACAGGTTTAAAAGAGAGAAAAGGGTTGTTGAAGGAAAAGAAGGCACTCTTGGCTGTACATTTTTACCAAGGAAAACAAGGAACAACATACAACACTGACATCTTTAGATGCATAGTACCCTGACAGTTTGAAAATATACATTTATCATTTGACTTTGTTTCAGGTTTCCTTGTTTGCTATTCCTAGTTTGATTTTGCCTCACATTTTCTGTGGTCATGAAGAATCTTGCCACAGCAGAATGGCAGATATGTAAGACTTGACACACTTGAGTGTGCATGTGACACTCATGAACATATGGACAAAGAAAAGCTGTAGTTACATTTGAACTTAGAAGCACTGACAACTGTGCAATAACAATAACTTAAGAAACAGCTCCATGATCTGCTGTTTCCTATCAGTTTCTTCACTGCATTGGCTCCAGAGTAATGCATTGCCCCTGTGTGTTTTTTTACAAGATAATATACTGCATCCTATAATGAGTTTTTTTACATGAAAGAAAAAACTGCAGTAGGACCTGGAGAGAGGGGAGGAAATAAATGGTAATGATTTCATGGCAGCAGGATGTTATATCTGGTAAGCCAGAGTCCAGCCTTGATATTTGAATACAGTGTGTGAATGACTGGTTCTTTTCTTCCATGACCATTTAGTTTAGTTGATACTTGAACACAGACAGTGTGTGAATGGCATTTGGTTCTTCTTACTAGTACGTACTTGATATTTGAACATAGTGTGTTTTGAATGGCTGGTTGGTTCTTTTCTTCTGTTCTGCGACAGTTTAGTAACACAAGCAGGGGTGGCTTTTTGAGGGTTTGAAAATGCATGTCAAACACATCTCGGATAAAGTGGCCTGAGAAACTCATACCAAGCTGATATTATAGTTCTGTGTTTAACCCCTTCATCTCTTACCTCATACTGAAAATAACCAGTACATATCATTACACAACCAGTATTCTCCAGTTTAAAAAAAGCCAGTGAGTGTCAGATTAACGAATGATAACGGACCAGCGGTTCTTGAATTGGAATGATGGCTGATCCCACCCCACTTCTCCTTGTAGTTTTAAGCATATACCATGATTCCTAAGAATAAGGTTAGTATGGAAGCTATGCCGTGATAGCGTTGGAAAGCTTAATCATTTGGCTACATGCATTTCCAGTGAATGTTAGTTGAGCAAGACTGTCCAAAAATCGCTCGCTAATAATCCTGCATAATGGCTCTGTCGAGTCCTTCGTGGCCAGATTAAATTCTCTGTATAGTGTGCCTGTGTGCACATTGGGCATTTGAATGCTACAAAAGCGCCATCCTCATGCTAGGCTCGTCCATTTTTATGTCCAAATTAGCACTGCCAGTGGTATGCGCTGCCCCCTCAGGTTAAAACACTGTTGTGTTTCCTCCTTACAAAAGAAATGCATCAAAACTGAATCCCCCAGATGATCAAACATAGTAAACTTCCATCGTGCTTCTTCCTGTGTAATTGTGATATGAATGCATTTATTTATTTACTACAATACTTCAATTGTTAATTACAGTCATTTTTCAAAATACCTGTATCTGCTACAGCAGTTAACAGAGAGGGGATACTCGATAAATTATTGCTGCTTTTCTCATGATGTTTCTTCTGTTACTGTTAAACTATTACTTTAAAGTCGACCTGGCGATGCTGAGAGAGCTTAGCACTTGCCTTAAAACATTGCTCCATAGGTGCTAAACCATGTAACTGCTGCTTAAAAGAAGTGTTGATCTAAGCGTACTTCAGAGTAAACTTCAGATGGGATTTTGCATCTTTATAGATACCTGGAAACATATATACATTCTCTTAAAACTACTGAACTGAGAAAGCTCATTTGGTTAAGAGATAGATAATCAAAGGTGTTTTGAGTATACAGTTATACAAAAGATGAACAAACTGAAACACTAATTTGATACAACTACAAAATGAGCACATAACACTACTTATGCTTACTAAGAAATGCTGGCAATTTCATTTGGAAGCAATATTACCACAACACGTGAGGGGGTGGTAGAACAGCAAGATATGTACTAATGGGTAGGATCCAAAAGCAATTGGCAAATGGAAAAATAAAGCATACAATGGTACCCAAAACCCTTTGGATAAATAGAGGGGTGAGTTAGGGTAACTAAGACTAAGGCTGATGGGAGACATAAAGGAGAAAAATAATTAAATGATGGAAACACAATGCAACTATTAGTGCTATACTGGGGAAGATGGCGATGGGGAAAATAAAGAACCTGTGTTTTACAGACTAGTAGCTATGTATTTATGTAATGAATGATTAGACGGTGCAGGTAAAGTCCACATAACAAAAGGGCTGCTAACAATACTGTGCCAGTTTGCCTTTTTCCCCTAATCAGTGTGACATCACCCTTTATTCTCACTAAAAGCTATGGTTGTCTCATCATTGACTTTAGAGATGGGTTGAAGCCCCCTAAATGTGTAATTATAACCTTCCATCCAAGCTTAGGATTGTTAAATGTGATGAATTAAAATATGGAGAGTTTTGTTTTTTTTTTTAAACAGGGTCAGTTTTGTTTCAACAGTAGTTACAATTATATTTACTTTGCTCTATCTTCGCTACTCTTTTAACATGCTTCTGAAATTATCTTTTGCACATTTTTTGGAATACCCTGATATTGTTTCCATTCTGTACAGTCACTGGAGCTTTATAGCAACATAAAGTAGTATGACACCTGCAAATGAGATAGAGCATGTCATAAGATGCACTGTACAGTTTTAATACTGTTCTTTACTAACAATGGATAAACAGAGAAACCAAAGCAGATCATCTAATCAACTGCGTCAATAAGAAAAGCAGAATCAAAAGTACAACAGTTTTTGCTTGGAGTAAAAAAATGACTGGTAGCGTTAACATCATTCCTAAAACCCAAGCAGCTTTGTAACATTCATTTTTTTTCTGAATCTTATGTGTTCTGATCTCCTTTTATGTGGATTATATATGTTAGAATCACGTTCTGATATTGGGTCATTATCCATTGTACTTTCTGCCCTCAGATACACTTAGATTCTAATTGCAATCATACCTTCAGCGTTCTAAGTAAGTAAACACACTTGTGTGCACATGAATACACACACACACACACACACACACACACACACACACACACACACACACACACACACACACACACACACACACACACACACACACTGTCCACAAATATCCATGCAGAAAACTACATAAATTGAAAATATGTTTGTTTGAGTTTGCAGTACACTTGATTTTCTTAACTAAAGCCTGCAAGTTTGTGGATGGAATGTTATAGTAGCTGAAGTGCATTCCAATGCCATATCAGTTTAGTGTAGCAGGCACAGTTTCTATTCCAATATTTATGTTCAACAGTTAATAAAATAGTTGTGAGACAGTTTCACACAATAATGGCTAATGAAGAGACGAAGTGTACAAAAATAGGCCTAGCTAAGTTGGAGTCACGATGAGGAAAATGTTAAGTGACCCAGGCCACAACAACAGTCGTCATTATGTGCTGAAGTCTCCTTTTCTATTTCAAAGGTTATGTTTTTCAGAGTACATGATGTAACAGACAAGGAACTCCTTATGTTTTATATTTCCTTTAGTACTAAGATTGTTCGAACTTATTTATGACAGGAAGGAAGGAAGGAAAAAAATTGTTACCATTTACTACAGGGTCTGGGTCACTCTGTGGCCATATTTTGGTTGTCTGCTCTTCAGTTTGCATTTGAAAGTTGATATCCCACAATTCCACTGGAGTGGGTGGGGTTACATAATTATGTATGAAAATTTTATGTTAATCAGCGTACAGATTTGTACCTATTTTTCATGGGCCTTTGTCCAGATTTTTGATGTTTCCAGGTTGAGGGGTATGTTTGCAACCAGTGCTCTATGACATTAGAAGATATCACAGTGGATGTACAAGGGTGTTATGCTGAAATGGATAACTATATTGGTGCAATTTATAATATAGTATATAAAGTCAAAGTCTTAATCTACCCACTGCACGACACAATTTACAGAAACAATGAGGAAAATAATTGTTTTTCTTGAAAGCCTAGCAGTGTGTATGAAATAGTGGAATTTCTTTTTATTTTATTTATTTATCCTTTGTTGACCTGGTTACTCCTACTCTTTTCAGGAGAATCCCAAGGTGGTATTTACACTACTTGGGTAAATTTGGTCAGGGCATCAGGAACTTTCCTTGCTCTTTCTGATATGTGCCATGGGTCTTTTATAGCCACCACCATCTCATGCAGGCAGAACCTTGGTTTGACATCCCATTCAAAGGGCAACACACTCAGGAGAGCAGCACACCTCATATGCTGCACTGCAGTGTTAGTTATTGACCTACCAGCTATAGGAATATAGTCTTCTGCCAAAAGGCTACCTGCTATGCCAATTATGTTGTTGCTACATTGCTATGAATGAACTCAGGATGTGAAGTGGACTTTGGACATGTCATGTACCATGTATGGGATGATATGAGGATACTTATATTAAGATGCTGGGACTGACTTCAATTTTTGAGCAGATAAGAAAGCTAGAGGTGATGGGGACAAAGTGCCTGAAACAAACAGTTGAATGCACACTATGGGACAAATTAAATGGTGGGGGCATTACAGCAGAAACCAAAGTAGCTCCAGTTGCAGAGAAGGTAAAAGAGAACAGATTATGGTGATTCAGGCACGTGCACAGGAAACCAGAAGATAATCTGATAAAGAATATTTGGGACTGACAAGAAGAAGGCAATAGAAAAGATTATGAGGACATCCAGCAAAATGGATGGACAGTGTGACAGATGACCTGTGACAGTTAGGTATGATTGTTGAAGAGATGGGAAAATGACACTGAATTGAGAGAGGTATGAGAATTTACATAATACCCCAATCCTGTTAATAAAATGGGATAAAAGTGAAGGGGGGTTGATGATGATGATGATGATCCAATGGTATGGTATGGTGTGGTATTAAAAATAAAGATTTATTTGTTTGCTGACAAATTCAGATAATTTATTACAGTTTTTAGATCAAGTTTTTGGATCAGCTTGGTATGTTCTCAGTTTGCAAGCTGAATACAATGAAGACAAAAGTAATAGCATTGAATTTTAGAGACTCTCAGATACTAAAGAAGTAATATTATATGTGTGTCAGATATCACACTGTGTGTAACGGAACCAGGTATTTGCTTTTGGGGATTTACTTGTTATATTATTAATTAGTTGAACTTCATTATTTTCACAGAAATCAGTATTTACTTGCAAAGCCACTCACATTTACTATGATACTTACTATGGTGATGTCAACTTCAGTGGAACTTGCTGCTAGGTTATCATAATGTATATATGAGCTATACCACTGAAGGGGACTGTGACTTGGCATAAGTAACCAAATATCTCATCGAGGAGTACCTTGAAAGAGCTGGTACTGCCTGTAAATATGCTGTGTGCTGGGCAGGAATTATCTGCCTCTACTACCACAGCCACACCACAGTAATATGCATCTGAATTTACACTGCTGTCTTTCATATGTGTTGTCAGAACAGTTTAAGGTATACTTTCCACAGCCCCCACATTCAATTTGCCACCCCTCACCCCCACCCCGCTGACCTACTTTCCAGACTGTGTCCCCCCTTTTTCAAATTTCTGGATCCACCACTGCTGTGTCCCAGATCAAAATAATAATTTCCTTAGAGCCATCTGCTACCCCAATATAGTACGCTGTAGGGAATTTTTAAATCTGTCAACTCTTTACACTCCTAAAAAACATGTTCCAAGTTATCTCTTTCTTCCCCATTATACCCCCAATATTTTCTATATACCTGAGGAAAAGTCTTTCAAGTCTGCTTGAGGTATAAAAATACCTAAGGTGTTTAAAAAATAAGGATAGTCTGCCAAGAAGTAAAAGGCAGTCATGGTGATTACCATTATATTAGCTTTGTAAAACTGTGTGTGTGTATTTGTGTGTATGTGTGTGTGCGTGTATGCTCATGCAAACATGAACATACACACTGGTATTTGTGTGTGTGTGTGTGTGTGTGTGTGTGTGTGTGTGTGTGTGTGTGTGTGTGTGTGTGTATACATGTGTGGCATGTACACATGCTATTGCATACATGGACATACACACATGAAATTGTGCATGTATTTGTGAGTGCATGTGCATGCATGATGAAGCCTGTGCACAACTAATAACTACTTTCCAAGTATGCTCATTAAATCTTCATCATTTGGACTACAGTAATTTACCTTGTTGCTATTCATTTTTTTTAAACAATTCATGGAAGTTATAAAGAAGCAAAGTACTACTTCATCACATTTATTCTTAGCCAGCATGTTTTTAAAGCACATAACCTTAATTTCATTACCCTTTACTCCATCTAGTGTGAAAGGCCTTACAATGATCAACAGACAAATATCAGCTGGTTTCTCTAGCAGCAGTAATTCTTCATAGCTGCATCTTTTTAGTACAGGTATTAGGAAATACATTCTGACCAAGGCATCTACTTCCATATACTACAAAAATAAGCTACACTCTGAATATCTGCAGAACTGGTATTGATATTTAGGAAATAGAATTAAGACACAATATTTGACAGTTTTTTAGCTGTTTTAATTTTTCACAAAAATGTTCAAACAAATTTTTAGAAAAATTGCATTTATGCCAGTGTATCAAACAGTCCCTAAATCTATTTACACAGATATAATTGTGTACCACGCTCATTGGATCACAGTCTGCCAGCACTCACAATGACACTATGAGCAGCATGAATGAAGGCTAAGAGGAATGTCTTTTTTCTTTGGGTTGCTTTGCCATCACCCCATATATTACCTCTAAGTAACAGCCCACTGATCCACAGTACTACTACAGGTAGGCAACCTGAATCAGTCAGTGATCTACATCCTATATAATGGCTCATGTGTTGACTAAATACCTGTCACTCATTCTACATTTCAACTTAAAAAGAGATCAATAATTAACAGAGGATTTCCAAGATGGCTGCACAATGAGTAACAGTTTATTTATAGCTCTCCCCGTGTGAAAACAGAAACTCAGCAGAGAAAGTCAAAGGACTTATATTTCTGGGTAAACTTCATTAAGTGGCTAGTAAGTGCACTGTCTGAATGCCAGGATAAAAGTAATACAGAGGACCTGAGAGAAAATCAGCTACAGAAGGTGAGGAGAAACACTGACTGGGAAGAATACAGCAGCTGTTCAGCAAAAAACAGTGCAAGCTCCAGACATGACTCCAAGTAACCTAGAGGAAAGTATAAGAAAACTGCACACAGACTTTATTAAAATAAACAAAACACTGATGGAGTATATCAACTGAAATAACAAAAGACTAGAAAAATGGAAGAAGCTTTACACAGATATTCAGATGAGATGATAAAACTGCAAAAATCATTGGTTGGAATGAAGAAAAGGCTGGCTGAATATGAAAGTGCTCAAGAAGAGATGTTTCAAAAATAATAAAATTAGAAGACACAGCATGCAGGGAAACTTGAGATTTTCTGCTGTATCGGAGAAGCTGGAAGGAACAGCTTGTATTAATTTTATGAAAACACAAATAAGTAACTAGACTGGTATTGCATAGCAGGAGTTGTTAATTGAAAGGACACATCATGTGTATGCTCCAAACCTGGGTATGAGAAAGTAACCTAGACCTTTAACAGTAAAAATGCAATCCTACCAGCAGGAGATGACTCTACCAAAACTGTGGCAGAAGGACAAAGTACTAAAAGTGGAAAACAGCAGAGTGTTTGTGGAGAATGATTAGTCACTGTACACCAGGCAGAAGAGGAATACATTTATTCCACTGTTCAGGGAATGTTGAGAAGCAGGCATGAGATTCAAATGGATCTTCCCTGCTATCTTCAAAATATTCTTTCCTAGAGGGACAACATCATTTTTAATGCAGTACATGCTAAGGAAGAAATACAAAAGCTTGTCCAACAAAAAGTGAGCTGTGAAACAAGAGATTCTTCTTTTTGTTCTTCTGGTAAAAAAGACCACAGAGAGAATGTGCCAGTGAAACATTTTTCAATGTTTCAAGGGAAAATGCATGAGGGAAGTGAAAAAGCACAAGGTCTGACAAGAGCTACCTAGAATACATTGGAAATGTAGCAGGGACAGGATTTGGGAGATGGAGATGAATGTGAATAAAAGCAGTAACTTGGAAACTGACAAATGTGGGATTACAAAGCAATAATTATATTTGTCAAACATGAACAAGAAAATCTAGAAATATTGGACTTTTTGGACGATGCTAAACTTGTAGGGGACTCTAAATTGCATGCTTCATGTCATTAATGTTCGGAAAATACTTAGGAGATGGGAACCGGAGGGAGATTGTAAGTAAAACACTTTTTTTAAGTAACATGTTTATAGTACATGATTTTCTTAGCATGCTATAAAGTTTTTTTCAGTTACTTTTAAGTGCAATAGGAATACTAATGTAAATATGTGCCCCTGATTTTTGTTATTTTATGTTTTTTTTTTCTTCACTCTTTCTCCTTATTCAGTTTTAAGAAATGTAGGCATTGCAATGTAAAAAAAGAACAAAATCTTGGTCAAAAGGGAGTGACAAAAAAAGAAGAAATGTTGTACTTTTACTCATTCTTGCAAGGAGAATGACTAGATTAAGTCCCTTAGCTTGATCTACTAACACGTTTTAAGACAAAGTAAGTAGATTTAAGTCCCTTAGCTTGATCTAGTAACAAGTTTTGAGAGAAAGTAAGTAAATTAAAAAGAACACTGAATATTATAAAGCTTTTTTTTCTAGTGAATAAATGTATGCTTTTGGTAGCAACTTTGTATCTGGTCCTCATGCCTCCACGGAGCCAATCTGATAAAGAGAAATAGCAAAGAGATAATGTTTTTTGAAGGCATTCAAGTGAGAGAACTGTAAAGACAAGACAAAACCAGACAGCACTTAGAAGCACAGGCTATACCCATGCATCTTAGCATGGATAACCTTTCTTTTAGGTTAACTCAAGTCTATGAGTATGACTGTCAGTTTGGGACACTTGCTCCTTTTAGGAGGGTAAAACTTCAATATTTGAAGATATTCACAGTTTTGTGCATCAGTATTAAGTTAATAGGTTTTAGGGGATTATTAAAGGTGTGTTCATTTTTCTTTTCTTTTTTTTCTTGTTTATTTGAGGGTTTTCAATAAAACAAAAAGTTTTGTAAGATGTGACATAGGCTCAAATGGTTATAATAAAAAAAAAACAACTGTATCAAATATCAACCTGCCAAACAGTGGTGGAACTAGACGTTTAAAAAGCTGTTACACATTTAAATGTCAATGGTCCCACAGATAAATACAAAAAAAGAGAGTAGTGAACTATATTAAAAAAAAACTAGAGTGCAAACAGTTATACTACAGGGGACACACTTGGGAAGAGCTGAACATGTGAATTTGATAACAAAAGGTTTTCAGGAAGGTTATTCAGCAGAATACCTGGGATAAAGGAAATGAAGAGTATTTATATTAATTGCAAGAGGGGCTACAATAGTGATAGAAGAGGATAAAAAAGAAAACAGTAGATTTGTAGTACTAAGGAGTTATTGGCAAGTGAGAAGGATTATACTGGCATGTATTTATATTCCACCTAAAACTGCTATAGTACAGCTTAAGAAAATACTGGGAGAAAATAATCACCTTTCAGCAGGGGAATATTATCTTATTGGTGGCGACTGGAATTTGATTTGCAGCAGTGAAGATGTGTCGGGCGGACCCAGAAGGAAAAATTAACAAAAAATGGTAGATTTTTGAAGGAATTTATAAAAATATTTGGCATGGAAGATGCAGATTCAGTACTAGGAGTTTGGAGTGAATCTACATATTATTCCCCAAGATACAAAAACTGAGCTAGGCTAGATGGAATTTACATTTCACAAGAACATGTGCATTTAATTGAAAGCCTTGATACATACCAAAAACTATTTCAGAACATGGGCCATTAGCAACTAAAATAAAAACACAAAGTAATGAAATAAAAATGAGACACTGGTGCTTTCCCACCTATCTGTTAAAAAGAGAGGAATTTAAGGAACAGGTGGTGGAAATTATTCAGGAGCTATTAGAGAAGATAGCAATTTCTTCTGAAAATATAGCTAGGGAGTTGGATAAAATTAAAGTGGAGTTTAAAAATAGGGTGGAAATAAAAAAAGACATATGGTTAAGAAGTAGCAAGAATTGTTTAGAGGGAATGACAAATGTTAAAGTATTGCAGAATAGGGGGGAATCTCACAGAACAAGATGAGGAGCAACTACAGAATGCTAAGCAGAAAATAGGGGGTTACCTTGATAATATGCATGAGTTTAGAAAGATTGCTGTTAAGCAACTGTTATTTGATAATAACTCTACAGCACAAAACCCTTGAGCATGATGACTCAGGCAGCAGAGTGAGCCTATAACAATGAAGATAACTGTAGAGGTACTAAAAATATTTCAGATATTAATTGAAAGTCTGTATAAAGCAGATAAATATGGAAGTCAGTTAAAGGTAAAAATGGAAATGTTTATGGAAGAATTAGATATGCCAAGGTTAGAGGTAGATGAAGCTCAATTATTAAAAGTTAGGATAGGAGGAGATGAGTGTGACACTGCCAGCCCAGCTATCTGGAATTTTGTGGACAATAGTGTGTCATTTGTGAATATTAATTTGATTCATATGCTTGTCTTACAAATGTAAGAAAACTATATGTTATGTGTATATTAAACTACTGGTGCAAAAGTATGTGTGAAATACTGAGCAAACATGTAACCCTAGAGTACCCTACTGGAAAAGAACAGAGATGTATATAAACTACATACCTGTGCAAATGTATGTTTTAATAGTAGAAGTTGGAACATATAGTGTTAACTTGCAAAACTTCAAGAAAATAAGTTGAAATTGTTTTACGATTGTGTTATATCTTAGTTTCAGTGAAACAGACACAATGTCTAGAGCTAGAAGTTTTTATACTGTCTTGAAACAGAAATAATTACTAGGTTTTAAATATAAAAGTGTTTTATTGTTATACGACTTCAAAGTTCTGCAAACTTCTGAGAGATATGTACTTCTCACATAGAGATGTTAAAATTATGTTAGTTTCTGTTAGACTGGGAACTGAAGGAAGGTGACAAAGAGTGATGTCATCCAAGCTAACCAAGCAGTAATACATGATATTAATTTAAGAACTCTCTCCGAGAGGGAGACTATGCACTTTGTATCTTGTCTTGAACCTAGAAACATCCATTCAGCACTTCTGCCTGCATGTTCCTCTGTAAGAAAGTTATTTAGGGAGCAGTATCTTCTAGATATAGATAGGAATATAGTAAAGATTAGTTTAGATGTTTTCTGTATTTATTTGAGACTGTCCTGAAATGGTGTTTTAAAATATTTCATGTGATTCTGAACTCTGTACTTACTATGTTGTTTGAATTCTGTCTTGTTATTTTATTATTTATTATTACATATATTTAAACCTTTTAATTGCGGCTGGTTTGTTTAGAGATATTTAAGCTCTTAGAGTACTTGCATATGTATTTGGTGACACTATACAGGCCACCCTAAACAGACTTGAAAGCCTTGGTCACACTTACCATTTGGATAATAGTAACATTACACAGTAGGATTGGGCACCCTTTGTAAGGGCCTTAGAGTAGCTGATAAGTAGTGGTTGGTGGCAGTGCTAACTACCTTATAGTCTGAGCTGAAGGGAGCATAGCTAGTAAACCTGTGCCAGCCTTCGCCAGGAGTGTTTGTATATAAATCAAATCTCAAATTGTGTGTGTGTGTGTGTGTGTGTGTGTGTGTGTGTGTGTGTGTGTGTGTGTGTGTGTGTGTGTATCAGCTACTTGGGCAGGAACATGAAGCATTGTTTGGACAGACAGGGTGCTGCAGGTTTTGGCTTGACTACTCGGCTGAGATCTTAACCCTATAGCTGTGCCAGTGGGGAGTCTTATTGGGGGTCTGGAGAAAAAGGCAGAAACCAGATCCCAGACTGACTGTGATCTCTGTGTGCTCTTAAGGGAAACTGTACTTTATTGTACATGTACTTGTCATCCTCCCAATGTGTATACCCCTCACTGGTGCTAGTGGTGAGGATTGAGGCTCCTTGATTAGTGGGCCAGGGCAGGGACATCACAATGAGATAAAAATAGTGATGTATAACCAATCCATAGGAAGGTCTCCAGGAACAGACAGTACTCCTGTGGAGGCTTGGAAGCTAGGAAGGAAAAAACTGATAAAGATCTGGAAGGTTTTGTTTAACAGTATTTTAAGAGAGAAGTACCAACATCCTGGAAGAAAGTGGTGGTGGATGTAATACCTAAAGAGGGTAAAGCCCCATCATCTAGCTTCATACAGACCCATTTCAATCCTAAACCATGATTATAAAGTGTTTATGTCTATAACAGCTAAAAGAAGAATGGCAAATGTGATGCCAAAAATGTTAGATATGAATCAATGTGGTTTTGTGGAGGAGAGGCAAACATTTGACATTAACAGTACATCAATGATCCAGAGGGAAGCAGAATGCAAGAAAATACCACAACTGTTGGGGGTCTTGGTGCAGAGAAAGCATTTAACAGAGTAAGCAAAGATTTTATGAGCAGGGCAATGGAAGCACTTGCTTTCCCTGATAAAATTAGTAGGTTGATTAGGGATATATGAGGGATCATAGGTGAAAATTAAAGTGGGTGGGTTGCTATCTGATAATTTCTGTTTGAGCAGAGGAACCTGGCAGGGGTGTCCTCTTTACCTTTTGCTATTTGCATTATATTTAGAACCACTGGCAAAGAAAATAATGGACTCAGAAATTCAAGGGTATAATTGGTATGGTAGTCAAGAAAAGCTGACTCCATTGAAGATGATGATATTTTATACCTGACAAAACCAGAAAAGGACATTTCAGTTTTGTGGAACATTTTGAGACAGTTTCATATTTTGTGGGGATACAAATTTAATGAAGCTAAAACAAAAGCAATAGCTGTAAATTATGTGCTCACACACAAATTGGTGCAGCAATATCCATATTTATGAGGACATAATAAAATGAAGTACTTAGGAAAATGGATTAAAAATTATTCCAGTGTGGCAGCTAGGGATACATAGGAAGAGATTAAACAAAATATAATATAAATACTGAGCAATAGGAAGCTCTGTTATATGGATATGGATATTAAGATATAAGCAGATAAAATGTTTTAGTCCCTTTAGGCTTATACACAGGTCAGGTCTGGCATACTTTTATCAACCAAAGGAGAAGTTGTGGATAGCAATTAATAAAGAACTGAAGGAGTTTATCTGGGAGGGAAGATGGCAAGAGTCAAGTGGGATAAGATGATTCTTCCAATAGAAGAAGGTGGATTGGGATTACCCAATTTGAAAGGGGTATTTTAGAACTACAAAATTAAGGCTCCTATACGTAGCAAAAGCAGAAAACTATAATTCAAAGTGGAAAGGGATGATGATGAAACAGGGGGAAAGCTCAAGAAACAAGGAGAGACTGGGATTTCAGGATGCAGAACTTTAAGGAGAATAACAATAATTACACAGAATATTATATTCAGAAAATAGCAGAAAGTATTCTAAGAACTAAACCAACATGGGAATGAAGAAAGGAGATTCTGCTGATAGGGATGGCTGCAATTAGGGATACAGGCAATAGGCAATAGGGGGCTGGAATTTATTAGAGAAAACTGAAAAAGGAACCAAGGAATTGGGAGCAAATAATTAGGGAGGGAAACATAATAGAATGGGAAGATGCCAAGGATTTATTTGGACTGCAGGTTAGAGATTGCCTTCCCTGTCAATGATTGATTTCAGAGTATAGGTAAAGAGAATGAAAGCGGGAGGTCCTAAATGAAAGAGTAGCACTGATAGAGTTTTTTGTAGAATCTAGAACAGAAGCTGTTGTTAAAAAATAATAACTAGTACAGCATATAAGATATTGCATGATAACTATAAGAATCAATCAGAGGAGGTTAGAAAGGATTGGGAAGAGAGACTGGATAAGCAATTCACAAAGAAATAATAGGGGGATATATGCATGTCTCACAAATATGCAGCAAAATCTAGAGTATTTAGGGTTTTTGCTTGGAAATGTTCACAAGGGTATTTTTAAACCCCAAGTAGACTCCAGACAATTTTTCCTCAGGTGGACAGCAAATGTTGGAGGTGTGATGGGGAAGAAAGGGGTAATTGAGAACATATTTTCTGGGACTGTAATGAGTTGGCAGACTTTAAAGATTCCCTGTAGACTACTCTATCATACATCTGGGTGAGCAAATTGGTGCATCTAGGAAAATGATTTTTCTGAGCTATGGTAAGGCCTTACTGAGTCTAATTATGGTAGCTGCCAAAAAATCAATCACTAGAAAATGGAAATCAAAGTGTAAACCAAATGCACTAGAAGTAGTGAATATAGTAACAGAGATAAAACTGGAATTGAGATCTTTAGAAAAGAGTAGGAGCAAATTACATAGGAAAGATGGGAATTGTGGGAACAATACATACAGGGGAGGAAAGGGATTTAAAAGAATGCAGGATTTGAATGAGCTATATAATGTATGACTAACAATGATTGGGTAAATTATAAGTGACATATAATGTTTATAACTAAAATTAAGTCAATATGGTTTGTGATGTATAATGCTTGCAAATAAGATTATGTCAGTATGTTTTTTCATTTATATAAATGTATGATTGCCTATGTTATAAGTGACAATTTAAGAAAGATGCTTCTTGTTAAAAAATATTCAATAAAGCTGGTTAACATGGAAAAAAATATTTCCAAACAAATAAATACACATTACCAAAAAAAGAGAAAGAAAGATCAATAATTAATGGCCACATTTTGGAATAATGATCCGAAACAACAGAGCAGGACACAGGGAGAATATTAACATCTACTATGCTGGGTATGATGCCGAACTTAATACTCTTGTTCTGAGATAATCCTGAAGAAAAAAAAAAGTTTTTCCTTTTTTGAAATTCTGTGTTTGGCATTCTCTGCTTTACTACTGTAACATGCATTTTGACTTTTTACTCTTCATAGGAAATGCATTTTTATTAATTCAGATGCTTAGATTCTCAAGTACATCAGAACTATAAATAAAAGCACTGTGTTGCCAAGTATCGATTTTTAACCAATATTTTTATATTATGTCTAATTAATAATTAATTTTATACTATGTCTAATTTGTTATAGTTATTTAAACTGCAGATGTTTTTGTTTTATTTTTGAATATTGTAAAATTATTGTTCTTAAAACATTTTGTAATAATGTGGAGCTTTTCTCCCTGAGCCTCCACTGAAAATGGGCTTGTACCCCATTTGGACTTTACCAGTAATTAAATGTCAATAAATAAATAAGTTCAGAATCCTGCACATTCTTAATCATACAGAGATGTGAGTTTATCCATGATCATATATGTGTAGAAATTGATTCTGACTCTAAACAAAACTTCAGGGTCACATTGGTGCCTAAAATATATTCTTAATTCATTTTTAAATAAAGCTTCTATGTGGATTGTGACCTCTAGCTCTGAATCAATACCAACAATATCTGCCAGCCATCCTCCAAATTTGCCTGTTTTACTTGGCCTAGGAGAAAGTATAATCAATACTTTACTTTGCTTTGCTGCTAAGCTGTTTTACGGGTTTTTAAAGAGTGGTGCTGGACCTGGGATCAATGTGAGACCAGCATTAATAAGGTGAAAAAAAAAACTTTTTGACAAGCAGTCACAAATCATGCTGTGAATAAAGAACTGTCATGTCATCCTGTTATGTTAACAGAGGTCAGGTCTTAAGTGCTTCATCTCCAGTCTAGAATTGTTACAAGTAATTACTGAACCTCCTAGGCTGAACTCAGCTTTTGTCAAAGATCACTTTATACATCTCCTTTGATCCGATAATAAACATTATGGCAGCTAGCACAGACATGCTGGCACTTCACCTACTACCAGTGAGTGATTGTTCCTCTGTCACCTTAGTGCTTCTCAGAAGAGGAAGCAAATCACTAGTATGTGTCATATGATAAAGAAGGTTTCTTGATGACCTTCTTGTTACTAGCTGGTTTAGATTTTACAAGACTATGTTAATAACAAGGAGTCAACACCTGACTGACTGCAAAATTCTCACATCACAATACACAACTTTCTTTCCTTCTGTTCAACCACAGATAGAGCAGAGACAACCATAGCTAGACCACACAAGTGCTGAGACAGGTATGAAACTTTGTGATGACAGACTGAAGACTTGGGAGGTAGATGGAGACATCTTGAACATGGGCATACCTCTCAGCTGCAATGGCTTGCACATAGCATTATTTTGGCCCTCAAATTTAGCTTTGCTCCTCCTAAGTTTATGATGTTCCTCAAAGTTGGTCCTGCTTATGAGTACATCATTTATTAAATACATAAACTAAGCCATATAGACATTAAATAGAAGTTATGTTCTTACCATAACGTTCCATGTTAGTTGTCTTCTTCTCGCCTTCTTCTTGCTGGATGGGTTCGGAGCCGACCTCGGCCCACTGCCACTCTAAAAGCTCGAGAGTTGGTTCCACCGGCTCGAGGCTCCCCTTATATCCCACAATGCTAGGCGAGAGTTACCTCAGATCTCGTTTGTAAGCTAACCCCAGCTTATAACAGTAACAGTATAACTGTAAAACAGAATCCACCTCTAACAACAGGAAGAAAGAAGGGTGACCTACATCCTGAACCAAGAAATATGCATAATAGCATATGACTAAGAAAGAGGTGGTAGAAAGAGAGGTCACGATCACAACTCCTCTAGGTCTGTCCAGGCCAGGGGCAAGGAGGGTGGGGCGAAGAAGAAGGCGAGAAGAAGACAACTAACATGGAGCGTTATGGTAAGAACATAACTTCTATATGTTAAGTTGTCTATCTCGCCTTCATTCTTGCTGGATGGGACCGCGTCCCTAGCACCTTGTCCCGGGTGGCCTAACGGAACAGACTCCTGAGAACAGTGGAACCAAAGTTAGCTCTATGCCTAGAAGCTAAATCCAACTTATAATGAGAAATAAAAGTGTGAGGAGTAGCCCAAGTAGCCGCTGCACAAATGGTGTCAATAGGCAGTCTGTCTTGGAAGGCTAAAGAAGTAGCCAAAGCTCTGGTGGAATGGGCTTTAGGTTTATTAGGCAATTTTGTTGTCTAATTTCATATACCAGGGAAATCAAAGATGTTAGCCATCTGGATAATGATACCTTTGAAACTGAAAGTCCCTTTCTGCTTTCCATAGGAGACAAACAGCTGATCAGATTTTCTGAATTGTTTTGTCCTATCCAAGTAGTACCTTAATTGACGATGAACATCCAGGCAGTGTAATTTTGTTCACACCTATTGGAATACTCTGGCAAAAAGACAGGGAGGTCAATGCTTTGGTTTAGATTTGATGTTGAAACCACCTTAGGCAAAAGGACGGGTTAGTTCAGAAGGATACTCTGTCCTTATGGAACAAAAGATAAGGAGAACGACAACTGAGTGCTTGAAGTTCTGAAATTCTTCTAGCTGATGTGATAGCCACCAGAAAGAGAGTTTTCCATGATAATAATTTCAAGGAACATGAAGCTGCAGGTTCGAAAGGGGAAAGAATCAAAGAAGCAAGAACTAAATTTAGGTCCCAAGGAGAAGGAGAATTTCTTATAGGAGGTCTGAGAAGAAAAACTCCTTTCAAAAAGGCTTTGCAAAGTTTGTGGGACATTAGGGCAGATTCAGAAATACCCACATGGAAGTTAGAAATAGCTGCCAATTGAACCTTAAGAGTAGATGGAGATGAACCTGCATGGAAGAGTTCAGCTAGAAAATCAAGGACTAGTTGGATGGAAGCGGTGAAAGGATCTATGTCCTTTCCTTGTGCCCAATATGAGAAGCGTTTCCACTTACTCAAATAAATCTTTCGAGTGGAAGATTTATGGGAAGATATCAATATATCTCTAACAAAGTGAGATAATTGAGGAAGCCTGGCTACGGTTGGAACTGGAGGAACCAAGCAGTGAGGTTCAGAGAGGGGAGGGAGCGATGAAACTGACCCGACTGGTGGATCAAAAGATCTGGAACTAGGTCCAGATTCCACGGTCGCTCCAAAAGAAATCGATGTAGAAAGGGGAACCACACTTGTCGAGGCCAGTAAGGAGCAATGAGGATCAATGAGGCCTACTGAGCGATAGCTTTCTGTATTACTTGAGAGATCAGTGGGAAAGGAGGAAATGCATACAGAAGTCCCCGGGGCCAAACTTGGACTAGAGCGTCCCTGCTGGGTTGGCCTGGTAAAGGGAATAGAGTGAAATATTCTCTGCACTTGCTGTTTTGGGGAGTAGCAAAAAGATCGCAGCAAGGCTGACCCCACTTGAGAAAAATTTCTCTCACTACAGAGTCTTTCAGAGACCACTCGTGAGGCATGAGTATAGCTCTGCTCAACTTGTCTGCAATGTGATTGGACTTCCCGGGGATGTGCGTTGCTATCAGAAAACGCTGAGAAGAAATCGCCCATTGCCACAGTCTGAGTGCTTCTCGACACAGGGGGTATGATCTGGTTCTGCCTTGTTTGTTGATGTACCACACTATAGACATATTGTCTGTCTGGATTGCAATCGTTCCCAAGGGAAGAGAGTCTTGAAGGGCTTGCAACGCTAAAAGCACTGCTCTCATCTCCAGAACATTTATGTGCAAGTGGCATTCGTTTGGTTGCCATGTGCCCTGGACTGTCCTGCCCTGATAATGCCCCCCCCACCCGATCAGGGAGGCATCCGTTGTCAGAGTAGCAACCGGAGGAGGTGGAACAAATGGTCTTCCCGACAGGAGCTGGGGGGAAGACATCCACCACATGAGATGCTTTTGCACGCTTGCGTGATCATAATGGTGTGAGACATTGGAAGTTCCTGGTATGACCATTGAGTAAAAGCATCCACTGAAGGATCCGCATGTGGTATCTGGCCAATGGAAGGAGAGGTATGGCCGCTGCCATGATTCCCAACACCTTTAGAACTAACCTGGTTTTGACTCTGTTGTTGTTGAGAAGAAGTGACACCAATTTGTGAATGTCTGATATCCTTTGGTTCGTTAGCCTTGCAGACATGTTTATAGTATCTAGATTTGCGCCTATGTAGGTAATAGTATGACAAGGCGACAAAACAGACTTTTCGCAATTTATTGAAATACCCAGTTTTTGACAAACGCGAAAAGTATAATCTCTGGCCATCAGAAGGAGATGCTTGGTGGGAGCTGTGAGAAGCCAGTCGTCCAAATATGGAAACACCTGGAATCCTTGTCGTCTCAGGTGAGAAGCTACCACTGCCATGCATTTGGTAAACACCCGGGGGGCAGTGGTGAGACCAAAGGGCAGGGCCCTGAACTGAAAATGACTGGTTCCCAGCCTGAAGCGGAGGAATCTTCTGGAGCATCTGTTCATTTTTATGTGATAGTACGCATCCCGAAGGTCTATAGAGCACATCCAGTTTCCTTTGCCCAAAAGGGGAAGAATGGATTGCAGCGTGACCATCCGAAATCTTGTTTTCTTGACTGATTTGTTCAAGACACTGAGATCCAAAATCGGTCTCCAGTCCCCTGTTTTCTTTGGAACTAAAAAGAACCTTGAGTAGATTCCGGATCCTTGTTGGTCTGCTGGCACTGACTGAATTGCTCTTTTTGCAAGCAGCTTTGAAATTTCCAAAGCTGCTATATCCCTTTGAGCGGGTGGAACATCTGGAAGGGATTTTTTTGACTGATTTGGAAAACGAAGAAAGGGGATAGAATAGCCTTCGGAAATGATGGACTGTACCCATTTGTCTTGAGTCAGGGATAGCCAGGCTTCTGGATACAGTGACAATCTTCCCCCGACTGCCTCCGAAGATGGGCAGTCGGGCAACACCTCAGGGATGCTGAAAGGGCTTGTCAGGAAAGGCTTCCCGATTGCCCTGGTTCTGCGGACCCCCCCTGCCCCTAGGGCGACGTCTACCATTGTTATTCCCACCTCTGCCTTTGGTAGGAAAACGACTCTGTGCGTCCGGCGAAGTCCCTTGAGATTGTTTATGGAACCACATCTTCCCACCCTTCTGGCCTTTGGGGTAAGGCCTAGAAGGAGTCGAAAAACGGACTCCGACGGCAGAAAGGGTCTTGCCATCAGTCTCGCACCTAGTCAGAGTTTCTTTCACTTGAGGACCAAAGAGAGATGATCCATCAAAAGGGGAGTTCGTGAAAGATGTCTTGAAAGGGTCCGCAAAATTGCATAGCCGCATCCAGGCGTGCCTACGTAAGGCTACACCTGTCCCTGCGGCTCTGCTCGCTCCATCGGCCGCATAAGAGAGGAGGCGCATGGAGGAGTTGGATATGGAATTAAGGGTAACCAGCTGCGTGTTCATTTTTTCTTGGAAACCCGCAGCTGTAGGATCCTTTAACATTTCACTCGCTTCCTTGATCAAGTCCCTTTGAAGACGAGTGAAATGGCACAGGTAATTCAGCGAACGCATGGTAAATGTCGCTGAGGAGAACATCCGCTTCCCTACCTATCCATGGACCTAGATTCCTTGTTAGGTGGATGGACAGGCACTGAAGGATCAGCCAGTTCCTTCTTTGTGGCAGCAGCTACCACCATAGCATCCACAGAAACTCCTTTTGATAAAAATTGCTTGTCTGATGGAGCTGTGATGAATTTAGAGGGTCTCCTGGGAGTGGGGTCCACTGAATCAGGAGCCATCCATGCCTTCTTAGCAATCACCTGCATGAGGGGGTCGAAGGGGGGGGACACCCAGGAGGTGGAAGGACGAGAGCCAAACGCCTCAAGATACACAGATTCGTCCTCCGAAGGGTTGAGGGCTGGCCAATTTCCCCTCTGTTTCAGGATCTCCAGAATGTCTGCAAATGAGACATCTTCAGAAGGGGAATGGGGGGAACCCTCAGAATCATCCAGATCTGTGTCTGACGTGATAGACTCAGGTGAGTCAATGTGTTTCCTCTTGCACTTCCTCTTCCGAGGGGGCTCTTCTGCCAAATCAGGAGAGGCCTCGGAAGAGGATGAAATCCCCACAGGGGCTCCTGAGGAGCTGGCTCTCTGCGGTCCGGGATGAGGGAGTGAGTCGACTTACCCTGAGGCAGCATAGAGGGAGGGGCGGACCGAGCCGACTGTGGAGTAGAGCCAGGCTCTAACACACTCCGCATGACCTCGAATGCACCCCTGTCAGGTAGAGCCAGAGGTCCCCGCTCCGAGGAGCTAAGAACCCCCCTCAGCACCGACAGTGATGGCTCCGAGGTCGATGTCGGAGCCGAACTCACCAGCGCCGAAGCCCCGAGAGGGAGAGGGGGGTCGGACAAGGGTCCGATGCCACTCACCCCCTCGGAGCCGACGAGGGAAGTCCGGCGCCGAGATTCCTCCAAAGAAGAAAACGGAGCCGACGACGGAGCCGAAGACAATTGTCTCGGCTCCGAAGTAATCACAGTCTCGGTTCCGACGCGACCCGGCTCCGAACTCAAAAGAGTCGAAGGAGGAAGGAGTTGATGGACCGGGGCAGGCACCGACTGATGAATCGGGCTCTGAAGCATCTGGGCTAGTGCCTCGGACTTAAGTAGTCAACTCACTACCCTCTGAAGGTCATGATCGGATAGCCTCGATGACCTAGAGGAATGAGACCTTTGGCTCCGTTCAGACAGCAGGGGAGATCCTGGAGCCGAATGAACGGAGCCAAGAGATGGTGACCTAGACCTCTTTCTAGTTGTCGGCTCCGAAGGTCTGGTCGGAGCCGACATGGGTACCTCAATAACCTCGGCTCCGGGCCGGAGCCGAGGGAGCCACAGAAACTGTGGACTGAGACTTATCGGCTCCAGCCGGAGCCGATAAAGGCAAAGGTTGAGCAACCTGAGGTCTCGGCTCAAAAGCCGGAGCCGAAGACCTCGATGCCTTAGAGGGCTTCCCTGTTGAAACTGACAGGGAATCCTCTGGCTTCAATAAGCCTCTCAGAATTAACTTGTTTTTTCTTTCCTGCAGGACCCTGGGGCTGAAGCCATGGCACACAGCACAGGAGTCCTGCAGGTGCAAAGGCCCCAGACAATAGACACAAGAAGTGTGAGCGTCTGTCAGAGACATTTTCTGACAGCACGCATCACACTTCTTGAATCCGGAGACCTTTGCTTCTTTAGACATTTCCCTAACTGACAGGTGTACACAAACACACACCCAAACACACAAGTTATACCCTGTCAGGAAAAAATAATAAATTTAGTAGTGATACTAGAATTTAAAGTACAATAAAATTAAAGTAAACTACAAGAAACACAAACACTCCACTAGGGAAGGGAAGGCCTAAGGCCCAAAGGAAGAACCAAAGGTTCTTTGGTAAAGAAACGGGAAAATTTAGGGTCGGGGATAAAGTTTTGTAATCTACACTAACTAAGAAGAAATTTAACTTAAAAAGGGGTTAAAAGAGTAACTTTTAGAAGAAAAAGTTAACACTCACCAGGAACCGGTAGAAGCAACCAACCTCGAAGCTGTAGCGGCAAACGAGATCTGAGGTAACTCTCGCCTAGCATTGTGGGATATAAGGGGAGCCTCGAGCCGGTGGAACCAACTCTCGAGCTTTTAGAGTGGCCGAGTCGGAGCCGAGGTCGGCTCCGAACCCATCCAGCAAGAATGAAGGCGAGATAGACAACTTAACATCTACCAGTAACTATAAAAGATCTAGCATATAATGACCTTCTATTCTAAAACATAAGAAAGTGTTGCTCTTTCTGGCCCTCTGCTGTAATTTGTAAATGCCAGTACTATGATTTTTAATACTTGGAGGTTGAGAGGTATGAACAGTGATGTGCTGTAATAAGTCAACATTCTTCAGAAGGAGGCATTCATCTAAAGAGACATGTACCTTTGACCTAATGTATGCATGGTATAATTTATACGTACACATACAAATATATACTGTATGGTGTAATAATGAGGTCAGTTTGTAATTTACTTTCTCTCAGTTTAGATTTGTAGTTAAATTCACCATTTTTTTTTGTTAAATGCCATGCATCAATTATTACAGTGGTTATAGCAGTAGCAGATAAAATGATTAGGACAATTAAACAGAAGGTACACATGATGACAGTGTGAGATGGAAAATTTTTAGTAAATAATGCTGTCAGTTTTACAAAAAATGCATATCATAACCACAACTAAGAGTAAGACTAAAGTAGTCCAGGAGAAAGTTGCAAATAATAACTGAACATATGCCCACTGAAAGCAACAAATGTAAAAGGAAAATGAAAGAAGAGAAACATAGATAGGGGGTGCAGATACTGCAACAGTGATCCATTTGTACATCTATTGTTATGGTAAGTTCTTAATCAACTGAACTAGGTTCATCATTAGATCATTGTCGTATTAATACTGAGATACGGGACAATTCCCAAAGCTTTTGAATGGACTGGAAGGTGGTTAGAAACACAGTACTGGAGTCCATTACCCCTTGAAGAATGGTTCTGGCAAATCCAGTCATAGTTCTAAGGAAGGCATCAATTTTATAATGCTTGGTAAAAATGTGAATAGAGCACCATGCAACTGCCTCTAATGTGGATTTGTAATCAACCCATTTAAAAAAGTCCCAGAAGAACCTACAGCTCTTTATTTTTAATTTCTCTAAATCTTTTGGGTTTCTACTACCATGACAGGAATGGACCCCATTTCTAAGTAAAAGTACGATTAAAGTTCATGAAATTAGTATTGCTTCAATCTTTGATGTCAGCCAAAAGTGCTTTTTGCAGCACCTGCAATGTGCCCAGTAATGACTCCTCCTGCAATTTGTATGGAGTTACATGTATTGGTAACATAATCTAAATACGATTGTAGATCCTTTTTTATAAGATCCATTGCTCCTACTACTATTGGAACTGTCTGGCTATCTTTCTTCCACATTGCTCTCATTTCTACCTGCAAATCTTGATATTTTATGATTTGGTCTCTCTCTGTATGCAAGACACTGTAGTCACTGGGTGTAGCAATTTCAATGATCAATGCTACTTTTGTCTTCTTTTCAAGGACCACTATATCTGGTTTTCTCGCTTCTATCTTTTGAACCTTTGGTAATGGGTGACCCCATATGATGTAGATGTCATCATTTTTTATGATGCTTTGTGGTTCATGTTTCCAGTGTTTTTCAGCCATTTCAATACCATAATGTTTGCATAATCCCCAGTGCAACAATCTTGCCACATTATTGAGCCTTTCGGTATACAATTTTTCAGCCATTAGTATGTCACAACCAGCAACAAGGTGTGCAAATGTTTCCAATTCTATTTTACAAAACCTACATTTGTCTATTTCTCCTACATGTTCAATGGACTTTGTAAACCAATGTGTACATAGGCCACTATCTTGGTCCACCAATATTAACCTTTCATATTTTGGTTTTAATTTGCCTCTCCTTAACCATTCCTGCATTCAGTCCTGATCAACATGAGGTTCTTCCAGACATTTTCTATACTTGCAACTATATTTATGCATTTTCCACATCACTTGCCTTCACATCTGATCCTTCACATTATATTCTTTATTTTGCTTTTTAGCACATTCAGTTGCTGCCTGGTTTTTATCTACTTTTGGTTTGCTTTCCATTCCTGCTTGACACTAATATGCTTCTGCTAGTCTAAGGAGGGAAGTCATCTTAGATTTATTCTCCTTATGTTTCAAAACTTTCACTATGTTTGGGTCTTGTGAGATCAGCAGATGTGTGTGCAGTCCCACAATTGCAGATCTATACATTAATCAATTTCAAGGAGGCTTATACCTCCTTCGGAATGGGGAATATATAATCTTGGTATGCACTGATTTTTAAAACTCATTTGGTGACCATAAAGCATCTTTCTTGTTTTCCTGTCTAATCTATCCAACACATTTTGGGGCAAGTCAATCATTCCAAAACTGTATGTTAGGACAGGAAGGGCAAATTGGTTTATAGCCTGAATTTTGTTCCTAAATGTCAACACTGTTTTCAGGATTTATTTAAGCTTTCTAAAATATCCCTTACTAAGTTTTATTCACATTTGTTCATGTTTTATTGTTGATCCTTCATAAATTCCCAAATATTTATACACTTCCTCTTGCTCAAGTTCTTTTATATCACATTCTTGCCCCAAACTGATGTTTTCTTGGTGCTGCAGCTTTCCTGCTTTAAAGGTTGGTTTTGCACATTTATCAAGACCAAATGTTCTTATATCATCTGAAAAAGTTGACTACTTGCAGTTGTGCTTTCAGTTCCTCATCTGATGAGCTATACAGTTTTAAATCATTGACAAAGAGAAGATGAGCGGTCTTTACACTTTGTTGTTTTCTAGAGCCAAATTACAGGTATGGCCTAATCTGTTAAAGAAAGACAGAATAGCAGTGGTGACAGGGAGTCACCCTGGAAGATCCCCCTTTGAATTTTTATCCCTGGAATAATAAATTGTCTATTATCATGGCTTAATTGGAAAGTAGTCTGCCACTGTTTCATGGTCACTGTAATGTAACTTATCAGTGTAGGGTGTATATCATACATTTTTAAGCACTCTTTTATCCATGAATGTGGGATACTATCAAATGTTTTTTTGTAGACAATCCATGCCATACTTAGATTCTTCCCTTTTTTCAGTTTTCCATTATGACTTTAGCAAAAGATGACACTTTGTTCCATATTACTTTCTTGTATTACCCCTTTGTTCTATTGCCATGATTGAATTTTCTTCTAAATAAATATAAACTCTTGCAGCAAAATTTCAGTGTATAGTTTATACGTCATCGGAAGGCAAGTTATTGGTCTATAATTTTTAGGATAACTTGCAGGTTCACTCTTAAGTAGAAGCATTGTTTCTCCTGTTGTTAACCAGGTTGGTATCTGTTCAGGGTGTGCATATAAATAGTTCTTACTCATGGCTAAATCTTTGTGCAAAGATGTTAATACTTTTAGCCAGAAGTTAGGTACTGCATCTGGGCCTGGGGTTTTCCAACTGGAGGCTTTTCTTAACTTTATCTCAAACTCTCTGGCTGTTACTTCATCCCATTTCATATTCTGTACCTTTGAACGTCTTAGTCTTTCTTTTGGTTCTTCTGTCCATTTAGCATCTTTGTTCTGTTCCACAAGATCTTCATAGATATTTCTTCAAAATGCATTTATTTCTTTTTTAGTAGTCTTTCAATTACTCTTACCTTGTTTCCCAATTCTCTACAGAACTTTTTTAAGGTCATTAATAAATTTCTTATTTGGTACTTTTCCTTTGTATTTATCTGTGTATCATCTAAGTTTTTCCTGTCTGTGCTGAGATTTTTAGTTCATTATTTGCAATAGTACAAGACAGATCCTGATCCATTATAATACTGTGCATTGCTTTTATGTCTACCTTTCTAAGTATTTTTGTTGATCTGTTCCCCCTTCTGTACTCTTCTAACAGTAACACTTCTTGTCTTATTTGCTTTATATTTTCTCTGTTCGATACTTTCATGATGGTATTTGATTTCTTCCCTTCCTTTCCCTTACTACCCTATGTTCTTGTGGTAGAATTTTATCTATTAATTTAGCTGCACAGTAATATATCCTGTTTACTTTTGTTATATTGCATGGATCTCTATGGACAGTCCTAACTACTGTACTCATTTTTTTATCAGACTTCTGACGTTTTGGGTTTTATTGACCTTCTGCAGTCTAGTTCTTTCATTGATCTTAATATGTCTATCTATTAAATCAAACAACTCTTCTCTTAGCTCATTTTCTTCTTAGCTAAGGGTAGAATTTTTTGTTCTCCATTTCCTATGGGCATTCTACAGAGAGTTCTATAACTTCTTCCTGAGGAACATTCTCTTCATTTTCATCCTGTGGCATCTGTTGCTCTATCATATGGGAACTCACTAGTCTATCACTCCTCAGCTTTGACTGTGTTAGAATTGCCACAGTTTCCTGTTCCTTCCCTTGCTGTCCAGCTTCAAGTGAACATTTATACTGGCTTCCTGTGGAAGTTTCCAAAATATCTTCATATGGCAATTGCCCAGTTGCTTCCCATTCCACTGGTTTCTCCTTAATTTGGATGTCTATTGCTCTATCCTGCTGTGGTACTTTCTGAGTTAGATTTTCTACACTGAATCCTTCACTTTGCAGGTACTCAATAACCTCAGTTTCTATTTCTTTAACTTTTCCATTACTAATCTTTTCTACTTTTCCTCTTTTGTCTTCTTATTTTTTGTATTGTAAAGCTTTCCATGTCTGGATTCCATTGCCTGTATTTCTCTTCAAATATCTTTGGTGCTGCTCTTTTTATATTGATTAATTTTGCTTTCACCTTTGCATAAATATTACACTATATTAAATCTCTTTTTCTTTCCCACATCATATTTCTTGTTTAGATGTCTCCTGATCTTCCTGTTTCTTCTTATTTTGGGGACTCGTTCCATCATGCTGTGATGTAACATGTGTTAGACCTTCTACATTAAATCCTTCACTTCACAGGCATTCCATAACTCCAGCTTCTATTTTTAACTGTTACTTTACTAATTTTCTTTTCTATATTTCCTCTTTGTGATTTTTTTTTTATTGCAAAATTTTCATATCTGGATGCCTTTGCCTGTATTTCTCTTCTAATATCTTTGGGGCTGCCTTTTTGTATTGATTAATTTGGCTTTCGACTTTGCATAAATATTGCACCATATCAAATCACTCTTTCTTTCCTATGTCCATATTTCTTTTTTATACTTTTCAAAAATCTCCAGGTTTTGTTGTTTACATTTTTGCACTTCCTCAAATGCTTTTTTTACCAAAGAGATCAAAGTTTCTTGGTCTATATAATGTTTTTCACAAATATGTTGTATTAATGAACACAATTTTTTGAGGCTTCTGACAGTTTTTCTTGTGGAAATGTTTTTCTGTTCTCTAATTTCTCTCTTAATCTTTTTGTATATCTTGTGTCTGGAAATTCTGGGATTTTTGCATAATAGTAACAATACATAATTTCTTTCTTATCCTCAGTAGTCCACTCTATTGTCTTTATGGCTCTTCTTTGTCCTATCAGTTTTTATGATTTTTGTGACCTGCTACTTCCTTTTACAAAAGGGGGGGTCATCCTTCCCCTGGACCTGGCCTAGCCCCATTGCAGGAATGTTTCCATATTTTGAGGATTCTACACTGTCATTTTTCTAGTCCTGGCACCAGTGCGCCTACCAGGATTAGGCACCTTTTTATCCTGGGTCTTGTGCACTCAGGTATCTTTTTTTATTTCTGACCTACTTCTGTTCATGATATATGCTATATAAAATACAGTCTATATATCAGTGTCGTCTTGGTGAGATTTTGTGAAAAGCAGGTATACCTTGTGAATGCACTCACCAAGACTTGAGGATGAATTCAATTTCAACAATATCACTCTCCTTTGCTGGCTGATTTATCATCTCTCCATTCGGACCTCTCTTTTAGAGTGAGCTTCAACATGACCCTGTAGGGATGTGTCATTGAAAAATTAGCAAAAACAAATGGCAATTTTTTGGATACTGGAATATCCTACTTATTATTCTCAAAGAAAATAAAACAACTGATCAGATTTCTAGTCTGTTTGATTTTGTCCAGGCACAATCTTAATTTGTGTAAATCCAACAGATGAAGGTTTCTTTCTCCCTTATTTTTAGGATTAAGAAAATGCAATATGGTGAACGGACCGGTTCAAAAACATTTCAGTAATCACCCTAGGGAAACTGGATGGATTCATTCTAAGGGAAACCCTGTTCTTATAAAAAAAAAAAAAAAAACGAAAAGGTGGAATCAACATAAGGGCGTTTAACTCCAAAATCCTTTTAGCAGAGATTATGTTTTCCATGTACAGTACTTTAAGTAAGCAGTAGAAGCAGGTTTAAAAAGTTGCAAAGTGAGCTTCTTAAGAGCATAATTTAAGTTGCAGGGGGAGGAATAGATTTTCTTGGGGGGGTCCTGATATGGAGGATAGTTTTTAAAAATTGCTTGAACTCAAATCATGAAGGAAGATGTGGATCTGAAAGTAGATAAGCTGAAATGGCTGAAAAATGTATCTTATTGGAGGTATATTCTAAGCCAGAATTGAGCAGCTCACACAGAAATTCAAGAATGAAAGGAATCCCTGCTTGATAAGGATCAAGTCCTCTTTTCTTGTAACAAACAGAAAATCTTTTCCATTTTAAAATATATTTTCTACTTGCAGGCTTCCTAGCTTCATTTATTATGTGGAGCATATCATCTGACTAAAGATGACTGAAAGGAATTAAAAGCCTGTCATTTATATCACGAGCTTGACAGTCTATGTGTTTGGGTGAATTAAAGTGCCCTGTTGCTGTGCGAGTAAGTTCATTCTGTGAAGTAATATGTTTTGATTGTCCCTGGCTAAGTGAAAGGGAAGAGATAAGCAATGTTGTCTGAACCAGAAAGGGGGGGGGGGGTCAGCAGGCATATTTTGGGAATGTCCTTTTCAATCTTCAGGAGGACATTTTGGATAAGAGTAATGAAAGGGCACACAGAAATTTCCTTTTCCATAGGAAAGAAAAGGTGTTCATTCTCCGGACTTACCTGCAAGGAATCCTACAGCAAAACATTCTGACTGTATGGTTTAGATCTGAGACAAAAAGCTCTCTCTCTCTCTCTCTGGGGTGTCTCACTGGTGGACAATCTGGACCTCTCTGTTCAAAATCCATTTGTGAGGCTCTGCCCTTAGGTAATCTGCCAAGCTGCTCTGTTCTGATGGAATGTAGACTGCTTGGAAGAAAACACTGTAAAAAATAGCAATGTCTCAAGCAATCATTGCTAATCTGCAGAGGTTGTAAGATTTTGCACCCTCCAGTTTATTGATGTACAGCACAATAGTTGTATTGTCTGTGTAGAATATGAACGGCCAAAGTATGTGTTTAAGGAAATTGAGTATGTGACAATCTGCATGCATTATGATGGACTTTGTACTGTGAACTCTGAGTAAACTGTGGATAGTGGAAAAGTACTGAAAAACAAGAGCCTACTTGAAAGCAGGAAACGTGTCTTATATGGAAGTGCATCCGATTTTCTCTTTCTGTCTAGAGATGTAGTAATGTGAACTGTTTTAAGCCTACCGGTAAACCACTGATTAGTTAATTGTCTTTTGTACTAATTTAATTGGTCTAGTTTATATTTTTGTACTGTCAGCAGTATTACCAGCATATAAGCTTATGCATTCCTTTCTTCGGGGAGTCTCCCTGGTACTTTCCATGAAGCTCCCACACATGTGTAATAAATACCACTGAAAGAGAGGAAGAATTGTCTTGTCTTCATTTAAGGTAAAATGCTAAATGCAACAATTGGTGCTGTTTACTCAGATCTGAATTGACAACAGCTGCGGCAGTTGGGGATTGAACAAAATACTGCTAGTGAAAGGGCCCATGACAGAATTTTTCTGTTATGGCAGTGTTTCTTTCATTTCTTGTACTCGCCTGCTTTAAAATTTGGCATTGATAACTTTATAGAAATGTAATAATTCCTCTCATTCAGTTTTTTTTAGGTAAGTGGCATGCATTTCTTTTCTATTGATTGTGCAGTATGAGAGTGGGTTAAAATGAAAAAGTGGCGACATAAGAGTGAAAGGAGATACGAGAGTGGAGAAAACAATGTTTACAAAACGTCACAGCTAAATCTGTAAAATACAGTTATAGCTTATTGTGTGAAAATGGGAGCGAGTGTGGGGACCATAAAGGAGCCAGACAGAGGTACACCAGCTGGTTATATGTATTTTTGTGTGTCCTGGGACAGATGTATGTTTATAAGTCAGTGGGTCGCTCTCACTAAGGGTGATGGTAAACTCGCCTTTCCAGAAAATGGTAGTTTTAATAAAAGTATTTTGCTTAATCTCCAAGGAAAGTTAAGGAAAAAAGGGAGAAGAATACCAGGTTTGTGCTGGGCAACATTTAATGATTGGATGACAAAGGCAGAAGAAAGAGGAAAAAGATTTGGTTATTAGTAGTCTAAAAGATAATCAGCAAAAATTAAAAGAGCAATTGAGGGAATTACAACACACTGCTAGTAATTTAGATGTAGTAAACGGTAAATGCTTGAAGGATCCACCCTTTAAGGGGATTTATCCAGTAAAGGAATTAGCTAAATTGCAAATAACTGAATCGTCAGAGGACAATAATGCCTTGCTTCCCTCACCACCATTTGCACCCCCGCAGTATCAGCCCCCCCCCCCCTCGCTCAACAAGGAGCCGAAACACAGCAGCCAGATTCCACCACTAAAGATTCCACCACTAGAGAGAGAGAACAAGTTGCGGACAGTCAGTCTAGTGAATCTGATCCAAAAACGAGCGATAAAAAAGAAGGATCAAGAACTCGTAGTAAGACTCATAAAGAAACAAAAGCTGTAATGTACTTTAAACCTAAACCCTATTATAAGGGAAAAGGGAAGCGACATTTACACCGAGTAAGGCATTTTGGCCAGTTCCCCACTATAATTGACAGGGGGGATGGATATTTTGGGCCAGATAAATTTAATCCAGATTCAGAATTGGAGTCGTCAGATGACGACAGATTGTTACCTTTGAGGGAGGTACCTAACCCAACCCATGCTAGAAGTGCACAGGAACCACTGACTGTTGTAGTACCTAGGGCGTGGTTGGCGGTTGATTTTCAAGCCATTACCAAATTACTACAGCCTATCCATACTAATCCAGCTAAGTTCCAGCGTGTGCTGGTGGGACATATTTGTTTACAAAATCCTACAAGAGAAGAAGTCAGGGCAGTTCTTCAGTACGCCATACCGGCTGATCTGATGAAACGAATTTGGGACCATGCTAATGTCCCTACTCCGATTCCAAAGCACGATGTACAAGGAGATAATGGGTTTGAAGTGGTCAGACAGTGTATAGTAGATGCTATTACAGTAATAGTCCCACCCACACCCAACTGGTCCAAAATCAAGTCAGTTCTTCAAAAAGAAGACGAACCCATGGACGAGTATTTAAATCATCTCACTGAAGCCTTTGAGGCTTAGTCTGGTTACCGAGAACCCACCAAAGGCCCGGCACAGAGTGGATTGTCGGCTGCCTTCATAGATGGGTTATGCCCACAAGTACAGGATAAGCTAAAGAAAGTATGTTTAAACTGGTCTAGTCTTGGATTGCATGAATTAGTCACACAAGTGCAATACCTCTCCGACCACTTAGCACAGGAAAAAAAAGACTTACAGGAAAAATTGGTTAAAGTGCAGATTCAGATGTGTACTGCCTTCGGGCAGCATGGACGGGGAGGACGAGGACAGGAAAGAGGGAGAGGTGGACGCCAAGGGGCGGGAAACCAAAATAGACAAAACTGTCAGGAAACACGATCAGCCCCACCCCAGAGCTATAATAATCAGATGGAGTGTTTCAATTGTGGCCAAGTAGGCCATTGGAGAAATGAATGTTTGTATCTGACTGAACAACCTGCTCCACCCACTGATACGTCACCTCAGTGAAATTCTAATTGGACCCCATCCAATCAGCCGCCATCACAATGAAGGTTCCCTGAACAAAGACAACAGCAGTTGTGCCCTTTCATCCCTGTGGATCAAGATGGACCACATGTTATGTTGCTTGTCAAACATAAACCATACCCATTTTTAATTGACACTGGAGCAACCAAATCTATATTAGCTGGCGAAGCAGCAATAAATGTCCCCCCTCTCCAATAACACAACTAGAGGGGTAGGTGTCTCTGGTATTCCTATTGAATTTTCTGAAACCGTCCCAGTCCCAGTAACTTTGGGACCTTTACAAGACAATCATGCATTTTTAGAAGGACCCTCAGCACCTTTAAATTTATTGGTGAGAGATTTGCTCTGTAAGATGGGAGCAACCATCTTCTGTACAGCTGATGGAATATATTTACAAGTACCTTCAGATAAACAAGACAGTATTTTGGCTACTTTAGATGAAATTGTCACTCTGCAAACAATATGTATGCAGTCTGACCTCGATAAAAATAAGCATTTAAATTCATTACCCTCTCATCTATGGACCACTCATGATAATGATGTCAGGTTTCTGATCTCAGCCACTCCTGTAAAAATAACCTTAAAACCTGGAGCAAAGTTACCTCAGGTGCCACAGTACCCTTTGATGGCAGAGGCTACATCTGGTATTGCCCCCATCATTTCTGCCTTGGTACAACAAGGAATTATAGTACCTACAACAAGTCATGTAATACTCCAATTCTACCAGTAAGGAAACCTGGTAAACAAGCTTACAGATTTGTGCAAGACTTGTGAGATGTCAATAAAGCTGTTTTGCCTGTTTTTCCAATTGTACCAAACCCAGCTACGATTTTAAGCACGTTGTTTTATGATTATAGATATCTCATCAGCTTTTTTCTCTATCCCAGTACATTCTGATAGTAGTATTTGTTTGCATTCACTTATAAGGGCCAACAGTATACTTGGACCCAACTACCCCAAAGATATGTAGAATCTCCAACCCTATTCTCTAGAGAGATGCACAGACAGCTGCAGGATTTACAGTTACCACCACGTTCAGTTTTGGTCCAATATGTAGACGATATTCTTATAGCTTCACAAGATACTAAGTCTTGTATAGTGGATTCACTTCTAGTTTTAAAGTTTTTAGCTGAACAAGGTTTTAAGGTAAATAAATCTAAACTGCAGTTCTGTCAAGAAAAGGTACAATACCTGGGACACATCATTTCTATGGGTTTATGTCAAATACTTCCAAGTAGAATTACCTCCATTCAGACTGCCCCCCGCCCTGTAACTTAGAGAGAACTCAAGGGATTCCATGGCCTAGCAGGTTATTGTAGACAGTGGGTGCCCAATTTTTCAGAAATTTCGGCCCCTCTGTTACAGCTTCTAACAAAGGAAGTTACAGACCCTCTGCCTTGGTCCCCTGAACATGAAACCACCTTTCAGGCTATTAAAACGGCACTGATAAACCCACCTGCCCTGGGGCTCCCAGATTATTCTAAACCCTTTGTTTTCTTCTGTTGTGAAACAAAATAAGACTGCCCTGGGTCTGCTAGAGCAAGCGCGCACGGGGGGCTATCGACCTATAGCATATTACAGCACTCAGTTAGACCCTGTTGCTTCTGGCTATCCACCCTGTTTACGAGCAGTGGCAGCCGCTGCTGTTTTGATCGATATGGCAGTACCATTGATTTTAGGACATGACACTATACTAGCAATACCTCATGCGGTGCAAGCGTTACTCTTAAAAACAAAAACACAGTATCTTTCTAATGCTCGCCTCTTACTAAATATGTGTTAAGTTTATTAAGTAATCCCGCTGTTCAAATTACATGTTGCCCACCACTAAACCCTGCTTCATTGATTCTAACTAGCGACGAGGGTGAACCACATGATTGTGTGCTTGTAGTTAACACTGTTCTTTCTCCCAGGTTAGATTTGCAAGATGTTCCTTTGCTTAATCCTGATTTAGTTCTTTTCGTAGATGGGTCCTGTTTATGAAATAATCTTGGTGAACTCCAGGCTGCATGGTCAGTCTGCTCACCATCTGAGGTTTTACAAACTGGACAATTACCACCTGGCACTTCCACACAAGCTGCGGAATTAGTGGCACTTTCGCATGCATGTAAAATGGCCAAAGACAGATCTGTTACTATCTATACTGATTCATGTTATGCCCATGGTGTTGTTCATAATTTTGGTACCTTGTGGAAAGAAAGGGGGTTTTGACATCCTCTGGGGCACCTATTAAAAATTACCTGTACATTGATCACCTCTTACAGGATTTGTTATTACCTTCTAAAATTGCTGTTGTCAAGTGTGCAGTTCACCAGTCTAATGACTCCCTAGTAGCCAAGGGAAATAATTTGGCTGACTGGGCTGCCAAACAGGCTGCTCTTTCACACTATGTTCAGGAACAATTTCTGCAGCCTATCTTACAAACAGTTACTTTTGACACTACTGTTTTAAAAACTTTACATAGTGAAGCATCGGAATCAGAAAGAAAAACATGGCTGGCCCAAAGCTGTTTCAAACGCTCTGATTCAATTTGGCAGTATCTTGATGGTAGATTAATTTGCCCTATATCTATGTTAAATTCTCTTATAAAAGCATATCATTTGCCAGCTCATGTAGGGGTACAAGCATTAATCAAACAAATCCAAAAAGATTGGTTCATCCCAGGACTTTCTGCTTCTGTGCAACATTTTTTGAACACATGCTCCATTTGTTTACAGCATAATATTTCAAAAGGCACTTTGGCTCCCGCTCAACTGGTGCCAAAACCAATGGGACCATTCTGTGCCTTACAGTGGGACTGTATTGAACTCCCACCTTGTACTCGTTTTAAATATGTTTTGACTGTTGTTGATATTTTTCGGGGTGGTTAAAAGCCTACCCATGTGCCAAAAACAATGCTATTTCCGTTGCAAAAAAATTGTGTCGTGAATTGATACCTCGTTTTGGTGTTCCTTGCCAATATACTCTGACCGTGGAAAGCATTTTACTGCTAAGTTAGTTGAATCATTGTGTACAATGTTAGGCATCACTTTGAAATTTCATTGTCCGTATAGACCACAGGCATCAGGTATTACTGAATGAATGAATAAGACCTTGAAAACTAGACTTGCTAAAGTCACTTCAGAAAGAGGCTTAACTTGGGTGCAGGCCTTACCACTAGCCTTATTTTCTATGTGAGCACAACTGCATCCTACTAAGGGTCTTTCTCCTCATGAAATTCTCATGGGTTGCCCTCTGCATATGCCCATGACACCACCACCACCCCTTTCTGAATATGATACATTTGATAATGATATTCTCTTGTACTGCAAATCTCTTGTTTCCTTCCTACAGTTTCACCATCAACAAGTAGCAGCTGCTCAACATCTTCCAGATCCTTTCCTGTCATCTGCCCTACAACCAGGCGATTGGGTTTACGTTAAGTCCTTCTCTAGAAAAACAGCGCTCCAGCTGTACTGGAAGGGGCCCTTCCTGGTTCTTCTGACAAAGTCATCTGCTGTGCGAGTGCAAGGATCTCCAACCTGGATCCACATTTCACATGTCAAAAAAGTTGTGCCGTCTGAAGACCAACAGCCTTTATCTTTTTCACCTCCAGATTCTCCTCCCATTACTACTCGTACTTGAAGTAGAACTGTTCCAGTACCTGACAATGCCTAACATCTACCCTTTTGGAAAACTCCACACTCCTGACACTACGCAGACGCATCAACCATTTCCACAAAAATATTGGACAGCCATTTTGGTGGTCATTCTTGTTGTACTGTTATTTTTAATGTGGCCGTTTTTATTTCCTGCTCCTTCGATGCATCACACCAAGCGAGCTATTTGGCATCCACCTTTCAGCACCTACCAAGCCATCAAATATGTTTATGCTTCTACATTCATTTCTAACTGCTGGATCTGCACTGCCATTCCCTCCTTACATGGGGGATTGTCATTGGCTGCGTCTCCACTAAGTATCATTGATACATGGACTAGCTTACTCGACAACACTGCTAACATTACATCCAGTAAATCTATTGCATTACGATTTTCTCTCCGTCGTAATGGCACTCTGTGTTTCCAACAAAATTACTCAAGTCGACATCATTGGATTCGAAAAATGGGACAAAGTGTCTGCAACACGACAATCGAAATCCAGCGCAATTACACAGAAGGAAACCGCATAGCCTCGGGCTGTCAAGTCTCGTTTGATGCCATTCAGCCGACATTGAGAAATGCCTCATTACTTGGTTCTCGCAATATCGTATTTCTTGCCATATTCCATGGCATAACTATGGGAAGTGACCATTTTTCAAACGTTACCACCCTGGTACAGGACTGTTATTTTATATGCGGAAGAAAGGCCTATAAATGGCTACCAGAAAACTGGTCTGGTAGCTGTTTCTTAGGTTATTTAGCCCCAGCCATCCGACATACATCTGATTTACCCCAAGGAAAGATTTGGAAAGTTCGAGAGGTTAAAAAGACTGCCAATCCGGTAGGCCAAGTTGATGCTTCATGGATTTATCATCATGACTTAGCTCATGCTGGCACCAAAGGACTATCTTATATGAACTTGGGTGATGACGTCATATCATGGGTTGGTATAATTCCAGCATACAGAGCAGTAAAATCAATTTGGGAACTGAGAAAACTGTCCAAGTTGCTTGAAGTATTAAGCAATGCCACATTTTCTACTTTAGAACTAGTGACTGATGAACTAACTGCTATGACAGCTGTAGTCCTCCAAAACCGTATGGCTCTCGATTTCACCCTAGTGGCGAAAGGTGGAACTTGCGCTTTAATCCAGGAGTAGTGATGTACATTTATTCCAGACAATCAGCATGAAATTGAAAGTCATCTCGAACTCATTCTGAGAGTCTCCGAACTCTCTAAGGCCAAGGAGGCCAATAACTCAACATGGGCATGGTTAACCAACCTGTTCTCAGGTTGGGGAGGTGGACTAATGAAGTTAATTTTATTAATCGTAGTATTAGCTCTTATTGCCTTTCTTCTTGTGTTTTTAATCAAAGCGTTGATTTTGAAATTAATGTCTTTTAAAACTACTAAAAAGGTGCCAAAGTTTTATATGCCTACAGTCATAAATATGGATGATGAAATAAAAATGTGTGACAATGTTGAAGGAACCAGCCACATGGTTATGTTAGACTTAGGGCAAATGTATGAAAGACTAAATAGTGATGCTTACACAGCATCAAATGTGGGATTGTAGAATATAAATGGCCAAAGTATGTGTTTAAGGAAATTGAGTATGTGACAATCTGCATGCATTAAGATGGACTTTGTACTGCGAACTCTGAGTAAACTGTGAATAGTGGAAAATTACTGAAAAACAAGAGCCTGCTTGAAATCAGGAAACGTGCCTTATATGGAAGTGCATCCAATTTTCTCTTTCTGCCTAGAGATGAAGTAATGTGAACTGCTTTAAGCCTACGGGTAATCCACTGATTGGTTAATTGTCTTTTGTACTAATTTAATTGGTCTAGTTTATATTTTTGTACTGTCAGCATTATTACCAGCATATAAACTTATGCATTCCTTTGTTCAGGGAGTCTCCCTGGTACTTTCCATGAGGCTCCCACATGTGTGTAATACATACCACTGAAAGAGAGGAAGAATTGTCTTGTCTTCATTTAAGGTAAAATGCTAAATGCAACAATTTGTCAGAACCTGAAGTGTTTCTGAATACCAAAGGTGGCCAAGAGATTGAAGAGCAATGATCAATTATGTCATTTTTTATGTTCAGATTTACTCTTTTGTTCTATTTTTGTTCAAAGACCCTGTACTTTTAAATCTTTTAAACAAGCCCCTCAGGCCCTGCCTAATGGAACTGTAAACACCTTTTGCAGAGGAGATGGAATAAGAAAAGGAACTCCAGGGTTTATCCTTATCTAAGTAATCCAACAAAGCAGTACATTCTTCAAAAATGGCAAGAGAGGAACTGGAAATGACAGAGGATAAGATAAAATGCCAAGAAAGATTTTAGGTACCACTGACTGTTTTCATGTACAATCAAAGAGAAAAGATCTTGGATCATTAACTTCTTGAATTTTTGAATGTTTGAAAATGTATTTAGGGTAGAGAGATGCAGAATGGCCTACAAGAATACTTTTCTTGGGACTAGGAAAAACTTGGAGAAGAAGCCCTTTCCTTTTTGATGGGGAGGAACAGGTTCTATTTCATCCTGATCTAGAAAGACTATTATGATAGCATAAACCAGATGCTGCTGGTTAGCAAGTATCTCTGGAATAATATGTTGAACAAAAAGAGAATGCCAATGAAGTTGTATCCTTTTGTGAATGATTTACAAAACCCACAGAATCTGCTATAATAGTTTTCCAGAGGGGGAGTCTGACAGAAAATTTGTTGGGAGGTTTGGAGGGATGTAGGCCAAGTAAAGGGGAAGGGATAGTCAGAATTTGGAAGATTTATCTGAAAAGGATCCCTTGGTACCTTTAAAATTAGATTTTGACTTGACATTCCTTTTTGAAAGTTTTGTCTTTCTGTTGTGCCATCTTTTTATATTAGAAATAATCTAGTTTGGAAGAGCAATTCCTTTAGAATTTTAGAACAAGAGAAAGAAAAAAAAAGTTGCATCTAAATGGGCATCAAAATGTTTTGCTTTGACATTGCCTGAGAGAGACTGGGAGACTGTAGTTTTAGTGGGGAAAACATTTTCAACACAGCCCCTGGAAGAAGTATCTGCCAAATCATATGCACATTTAATGGAATTATGTGCAGCCTAAGAGGCAGAAGATATATTTTAAAGAACAGATTAAGAATCACAGTCAGGTACCTTAGGAATAAGTTTGATCATGCTGTCAAAAACAGATAACAAGTACCTGATTATATGCATTTGGAAGTTATCACAGAAAGCTAAAGTGGCTGAAGTATAAACTTTCTTTCCACATCTGACCATTGCCCTACTCTCTCTCTCATTGGGTAAGGCATTAGTGGATGGAAAAATGATAGATGAATCATCTGAATCTGTAGAAATGACTGCAGGGTCAAATGTGGAATTTCTGTGAAGCTACATGTGGTTATCAGGGACTTTGTAATACCTCTCAGGCTTTTTGGGTGCATGTGATTGAGACTCTGGAGCTACTGAAGCTCTAAGAAAGGTGTCTTCTAATACGGCAGGGGGCAGCAGAAAGGTTGGGAACTTCCATATTTAACTCATTAACATCTATGTCATGTGGAATGTCACACTTGTAGCAGCCCACATGTATCCCTACAACTCAGAGCATTTTTGAAAAATCAACTCAAAAAGTATACAGTAAATAAATGTGCTAAATGGTCCAAGAATCAATGTTATCAGTAGGAAGTATTCTTAACAGTGATAATAGTCAGTGGAGTCATAGTCTTTCCATAAATACTACAGTATATTATAATGAGCACAAACCCAGAATTATATTTTTTTACAAAATTTGCACAAATTGTCATCTCTTAGAAACTGTACAGCCTAGAAATATATTGTTAAAACACTTTTGTTAGCCATATATTAGCTTCCATTTGACAGCAAGGCATTCCTCTCTAATTGTATGCTTATTGAGATACTTACAGAAATGTGAAAACATATGCTTAGTTGTATAATTAGCAATATAAATAACTTTGGATAGCTCTCAAGATATGCAACCTGCAGTGCAAATATCAGACAGTTTTTTTTCAAAGACACCCGATGCCATGAAACAGTCTGTAAGTCATGTAGCTTTGAAGAATTAAGCACATATTACAAATTGCTTGTTTACATAATTTCTAAAAAACACCAATATTTCCAGTATAGTATGATATAAAGCAATATTGACAATGAGTTTTCCTGTTTCACACCATGCCTCTGAATAGCGTGTAGGTCTCTCAGTTATGAAAATATGAATATAAATATGAAAATATGAATAATAAGCAAAAAACGGTAGTTGATAATTTAGAATGCCCTGCAGTAGAGTAAATAATATTAGTGTCATTTTGGTAATAATGTTTTGCCCTAATACTGTCTATTATTAGCTAGTAAGTCAATTAATTAAAGAAGCCAGACCCAAAAAAGTTATGGAGTCCATAAGGAGCTATGGGTGTTAACCGTAAGTATACAAAAAGGCACTATATGCTTGAATGAGATAAAAAACTATACTATCAATTTTGTGATTCAAAGAGCTGTTTTCCCTACCAATTAAAATGTTTCAATGTCTGGATTATACCCTCAAAATACAATTTTTCCTGAGGAGAATCAGATGATAAAGTATCCTCAGTTTAAAATTCATGCCCTGAAGAGGAGTGGAACTCAAAGAATAATCCAAGGCTTCAAAATTTGTTTCAGAAGAAAGAATCTCCACAGAAAAACTATCACTCTTTCTCTTTGGAAGCATAGATACTGAAGAAGCAAAAACAATGTGGGGGGGAGGGGATTAAAGCCATAAGAGCTTTGAAAAGCATCTGAGAAAAATTATAGCATCTTCTTTCAGTGTCTCTGGTAGCAAATGTAACTGGAAATGGGGGATGTTTAAAGTTTTTCTTTATTCTTTTTTGAGGTTTCTAAAGAAACTACAAAGTGAAGTCCTCTTGCACAATCTGAGGAACATCCAATCCGTTTGAGATCAAAAGCTTGGGTTCCACCTTTGTGGTTGTAATGGTTGTGTAAATATCAGATAAGATCTGCCAGAATACTACTACAAGTCAGACTCCAACAGGATCACAACAAATGGAACAGGCCCAGAGATTGGACAGTCTGCAGCCTTATCAACAGCCTCAACAAAGACAGCTAACTCTGACCTGAAAAAAGAAGTAGACATAGAGATATTTCCTCTTTACTTCTTGGTTTACTTTTTCAGCTGTAAAGGAGTGTCTAAGGTGGGAATTTTCAGTCATATAGCAGCTGGCACTAAAGGCTGTAATCATTTAATGTTTATCATTTTGATCGCAGTAGTAACCTTAGCTATATGGGTTATATCCTGCACAGGAAATAACAGCTGGCCAGGTTCCAAAGCTTCAGGGCACCTTCCACTTGCCCAAACCAACAGTCAGCTGAAACTGAGATGACTAAAAAGACAGGTTTGTGCATCAAGCCCTTCAAAGCTTTCCTGCCACCGAAGAGTAGGCTCCTCTGAGGCTTTTGGGGATTGAGAATCACCTTGTAACAAGGCGGATACGTTCACTTTGGGGAAAAAGAACTTCCATTTGAAAAAAATGTTTATTTTATAATACGTTCTTGTTCAAGTAAGTTACTTTAAAGCTAGTTTATGTTTTAATAGACTGCCATGAGACTGTATTGTACTTTTAAATGACAGCACTTTTCCCTCAGTCTTCAGTTTTAAATGTCATTTAAAGTAAATGAAAACCATTTTTTTCTGTATAGAAATTGTATCTATTTTACTTGGGGATTGGCAAAGTGTTTTTTTTTTTGTCTGAAAAAAAGTGACTTTTAAAGATTTTTAAGGCTTACTGGCCTTTGCTGCTTGCTTTCCTTAAGAAAGCACCACAATTTTTGGCTTGAGCATGGAACAAGTTTAATTTGTCAGACCCATGGTCAGTCCTTTTTCCAGCCACAAAAAGAAAAAGTTAAACAAAAAGCTTTTGCCACCGCTAAAGGCTTGCAATTTGTCTCAGTAGCAGCTGGGTGACTCGGCTATGGCTATTAGTTGTACCTCAGACCACTCATCTTTTACCCTGGATCCCTCTAGTGTAGCACCTGCAGGCACTATGAACCAGGGGTTAGCCATGTCCTCTGTGGCTATTGGGGGTCTCCTAAGTGGGAAAGGGAAAGTTGCTCTTGTCAGTCCTGGGAGAGGTAACAGGGAAGGCTTCCCTGTTTTGCCAGAATGTTGTGCTCATTCTTGGAGACGCTTCTGCTGCTGTCATTAATAAAACTGTTGACCCCATTTTGCCTGTACAAAAGAAACAGAAAACAAAACATGTATTTATTCCTCCTCAAATATCCTTAGGCAGGAGTAGTTAGCTGGGTCTGGCTCAGGCTACTGATTCTTTTTATAAAACAGTTTCTGGTAAAATAGAGTTTCCTTTTTTTCCTGAAGAGATTCAAGATTCTGAACATGGACAGGAATATGAAAGAACAAATACAGGATTTTCTCCTCAGATTTCTAATTTAGACTCAGAGGAGAGCTGAATTTCAGATTCTTTCTGTGGGGGGGGGGGGGTTGTCTTTCTTTGAGTCTATTTTTAGAGTGTGCCAGTGTTTTCAGTTGAAGAACACTGAGGTTTCTCAGTCATTCAAAAAAATACCATGAGCTGTTACAGAAGGAATTTCCAGAACTTTCACCCACTCCTCCAGTTCTGTCAGTTTGGGGGATGCATGTGTTACTCCCTGTAATTTTCCTGATAATCACCCGTTGCCACTAAAAATGCAGACAAAATATATAAAGCCCATCAATCTTTTAATTTTCTTACACACTCTTTCGAAACCTATAGCTTTAGTTAATCTGTTAGTGCTAAACATTTAGTTAATTCCAATCCTACTCTTTCTGATAAGGATGAGATGATTACTGATAAGTATGGGGAAAAAGTGTATCCATCTGCAGTTATGATTTTCAGAATTTTAAACTGCCAGGCTCAAATGTTAAGTTGGTTCTGATGAACTGTAATAATACGAGGAGTGTTCTGTCTGCAGTTTCTTCTTGACAGGAAAAATCTGCTTTAGATTATTTAGTTAGTTGTATTCTACAAGTCACTACTTATTGTTTACAGAGTATGTACATGGCTCAGTTGATACCACATCCAGAGCTATGGCCACTAGTACTGTTTTGAGGAAGGTTTGTTTGGCTGCATTCTCAGAACCTTCCAGATAATGTTAAAATGAAATTTTAAATTTATCTTCTTTGGATAGAGGTTTAGGTTTTAGTCCTTCTGCTGCACAGGTGTCACAAAATGGGTAAGCTGATACAGGGAGTCTCTAAAATGTTTCAGCCCTCTTCTTCCAAATTTTCTAAGGGATTCTCTAGCCCCTAATCCAGTTTTGGCAAAAAACAAAATAAACAGTCTTAAAAATGCAGATAAACAGAGAAAAAAATTATGGAACATCCCCAAAAAAGGACTGTCCAACAAGTCAGAATGACTACTTAGGGGACCTTATCTTTATACCTGTCAATCTCTTAGCGCAAAAAATCTGGACAAATCCTACAATAATTAGGAGGAGGCAAAAGCTTACAAATAGGAAAATATGTTAAATATTGCTCTTATAAACTTAGAAAGTTGTTAGAATAATATAATTTGTGTTGACATTTATTCTCTAAAGGATATGAAGACTTAAATTCAAATATATTTCATTATTTGGTGACTTCAATCTTTAGTGATTTGCCATAACAAAAGAAGTTATGTACTCACCATAAAGTTCTGTGCATTGTCCATCTCACATTCATTCTTAACTGGTTAGGGCTCGGTTCCTACTCAGCCTTATACAAAAGCTTGAGGTCTTCTACTAGCTCATGGCTGAAAAACCCTATCCCATCATGCTCTAGGAAAGCTCCCCCAATCTTGTTTGCTGATGTAAAAAAGGTACTAAATAAACTATGGAATACCTTATAGAGCGATCAAGAAGGTCAGGGAACATTAATTACCAATTGTATCCGTTTGATCCTCCTGGAGCCAAAGGCTGAGGGAAGGAGGGTGGGATGTAAGAATAAGGGTGAAATGGACAACACACATGGAACATTACGGTGAGTACATTACTTCTTTATGTGATGTTGTCCTATCTCGCCTTCATTCTTAACTGGTTGGGACTGCGGCCCTACCACCATCTTTCTTGGGTGGCTCAAGGGAGAATATTTTTCAGAACAGTGGGCCCAAAAGAGGCCCTGCTCCTGGAGGCCAAATCCATTTTGTAATGAGTGATAAAGGTATGAGGCCTTGCCCATGTTGCTGCAGCACAAATCGTATCAATTGGTAGTCTTGCCCAAAAGGCAGAAGAGGTTGCTATGGCTCTTGCAGAATGACCTTTTACTTTATGGGAGAGTTCTTTGTTTCGAGATTGATAAGTAAAGGTAATACAATCTGATAGACATTTTGAAGGTGTGACTTTAGACACAGGAGCACCTTTCTTAGAGTCTGAAAATGATACAAATAATTGGTCAGATTTTCTGAAGTCCTTTGCACTATGTAACATAACTATTTATGTACATCTAGTTGGTGTGGCATATATTCTGCCTTGTTGCCATAGTTGGGGGAAAAATGGTAGTTCTATGGATTGGTTCAAAATAGATTCTGAGCATACTTTGGGTAGAAAGGATGGGTTTGTTCGTAGGGATACTCCGTCTTTGTGGAAAAGCATGTAGGGGGGGCTTTATAGACAATGCTCGTAGCTCTGAAACTCTTCTATCAGAAGTAATGGCCATCAAAAGAATCATCTACCAAGTCAAATACTTGAGATTGCAGGATGATGCAGGTTCAAATGGGGGAAGAATCAAATGGGATAAGACAAAATTCAGGTCCCATGGTGCACGAGGGGCTTTAATGGGTGGTCTTAATAAAATAGTGCCTTTAAGAAATGCCTTGCAAAGTTTGTGGAACATCATACTCAGGCCTGATTCACCTAGATAGGAATTAGATATCACTGCTAAATGAACTCAGATAGTAGCTGCAGCTGCACCTTCATTAAATAGCTTTGCTAAGAATTCAAGAATGGAAGCTATTACTGCAGAGAAGAGGTCAATGTGATTATTCAAGGCCCAAGAAGAAAATCTTTTCTATTTGCTCATATACAACTTTCTCAATGAAGCCTTATGAGATGAGATCAGGATATGCTTCACAGATGGAGAAAGGTTAGGAAGCCTGGCTATGTTTGGAATCGGAGCAGCCAAGCTGTCAATTTGAAGGTTTAAAGGGAGGGGTGGAGCATCCCTGATCCAAAAGTCAGAAGGTCTGGAAATGGGTCCAGAATCCACAGCTCCTCCTGAAGAGGAGGCTAAAGGAAGGGGAACCAGATTTGATGAGGCCAGTATGATGAGACAAGTATCAAATTCCTTCCCAAGGAACTGGCTTTCTGAAGAACTTTGGATATCAATGGAAAGAGAGGAAAGGGGCAGAAGAGACCCGAGGGCCAATCATGTACAAGTGCATGTCTTGGTGACTCCCACGGAGGGGGATAAGGGCAAGACAGCTGCTGCATTTGGCATTCATGGATGTGGTAAAAAGGTCACAGCAAGGCTGGCCCTATCTGTGGAAAATCTTTTCAGCTACTTCTTGTTTTAGGGACCACTAGTGAGGCATCAGAATCGCTCTGCTGAGTTTTTCTGCTATCATGTTGGATTTCCACCGGATGTACATTGCTATCAGAAAGTGCTGTGAGGAGGTCGCCCACTGCCAAACTCTCAGGGCCTCCCAACAAAGGAGATAAGACCTAGCTCCTCCTTGCTTGTTTATGTATCACACAACCAACATGTTGTCTTTCTGTATAGCATTAGTTCCTAGCGAAAGAGAGTCTTGGAATGCTTGCAATGCTAAAAGCACTGCTCTCATCTCTAGGACATTGATGTGCAAATGGGCCTCATGATCCTGCCAAGTGTCTTGGACTGTCCTTCCCAGGTAATGTCCCCCCCCCCCCCAATCTGGGAAGTGTCCATGGTCACTGTGGCTATAGGTTGTGGAAGAACTAAGGGTCGACCTAATGTCACATGAATAGAGTGAAGCCACCAACGAAGGTCTTTCTTGCAAGATTCTGTTATCATAATTTGGTGGGACATGGGAAGTTCCTGCATGGACCACTGAGTGAACAGTAGCCACTGCAGAACTCTCATATGCAGACATGCTAATGGAATCAAGTTTATTGCTGCTGCCATGGTCCCCAAGACTTTCAGGACTGTTCTTGCTTGTACTTTTTTCTTGGAAAGTAGGTTTATGACCTGATGTTATAGGACTTGAACTCTTTCGGGGAGAAGTTTTGCAATAATTTTTGTTGTATCTAGATCTGCTCCTATAAAAATGATACGCTGAGATGGCAACAAGGCAGATTTTTCTTAATTTATTGTGATTCCTAGGTGAGAGCAGAGCTGTAATATGTCCCTCACTTTTGTCGTCTAGGTACGGAAACACTTGGAATCCTAGGCATCTCAAGTGAGCCGTGACTACTGCCATACACTTGGTGAACACTATGGGGGCTGTAGTGAGATCAAAGGGCAGAGCTTGAAACTGGTAGTGACTGGCTCCCAGCTGAAAGTGCAAATGACTCCTGGATCATCTGTCCATTTTTGTGTGGTAATACACATGCTTGAGGTCTATAGAGCACATCCAATCATCTTGTCCCAGAAAAGGGAGTACTGACTGCAGTGTTACCATCCGGAACTTTGACTTTCTTACTGACTTGTTTAATTTGTTGAAATCCATGATGGGTCTCTAGTTCCCTGTTTTCTTTGGAACTAAAAAAAGAATCTTGAGCAAGTTCCAGATCCTAGTTGGTCGGTGAGGACTGTCTGGATGACTCTTTTTTTCTATCAACTTTTGTATTTCTAGAGTTGCCTGTCCCCTTTGACTGGGTGGAATGCTTGGATTTTTTTTATATTTGGGATAGGAAAAGAAAACGGTATGGAGTAACCGCTACATACAATGCTTTGTACCCACTTGTCTTTTGTTATTTTTAGCCAGGCTTCTAGGTACAAAGATAAGCAACCCCCGACTGCCTCCAAAGATGAACAGGTGGGTCTCCTTTCAGGAGCGCTGAAAGGGCTTACCAAGGAAGGATTCCCTATCGCCCTGATTTTGTGGACACCCTCTGCCATATGGCCGGTGTCTTCCATTACTGCTTTCCCCCTCTTCCCCTGGGGGAAGAATCACCACGTGTCCTGGAAAGCTCTCTGGGATTTTTGGAACCAGATTTTTCCTCTCTTTTGACCTTTTGGATAAGGTCTAGAAGGTAGGGAAAATGGACTCCTATGGCAGGGAAAGATTTTCCTTCTTGTTCATATCTGGTTAGTGAGTCTTTGCCTTTTGGCCTGCACAGAGATGAGCTGTCGAAAGGGGCATTGACAAAAGAAGATTTAAAGGACTCTGCAAAGTCACACAAATGCATCCAGGAATGTCTCCTTTGGGAAATTCCTGAACCCGCTGCCCTATTCACTCCATCCACTGCATAAGAAATGAGTCTCATGGAGGAGATGACCACTAAATTTAAGGTAGAGAGCTGACAGGAAACCTTCCCTGACATCCCTTCAGCTACTGAACCTTGGAGATTATCTCCTAGCTCCTTCAGGAGATCTCTCTCTCTGAAGTCTGGTAAAGTGGGTGAGATAATTCAGCAATCTGAGTGCAAAAGGTGCTGAAGAAAAGGTGCTCTTTCCATATCTGTCCATCGTACGAGACTCCTTGTTTGGCCGATGGACTCCTTGTTTGGTGGATGGACAGAAGAGGATGTCGCTGAAAGTTCCTTTTTGATGGTCCCCACCACAGAATCTACTGGGACTCTTTTTGTCTGTAGGAGACGTGATGAATTTGTTTGGCCTCCCAGGAACAGGCTCCAATGAGTCTAGAGACTCCCACGCCTTTCGACAAATGAGGTCCATCAGTTTGTCGAAAGGTGGAGACACCCAAGTGACAGAAGGGTGAGACCCAAAAGCCTTCAGGTCTACAGACTTCTCTTCAGAAGGGCTGATGGGATTCAAGCCACCTCTCTGTTTAAGTATTTCCAGGATGTCCGCAAAGGAGACATCCTCAGAGGGCAACTGTGGGGACTATTCCAACTCATCAAGGTCTTTATCTGATGTGATGGACTCCTTTGGGGAGTCTAAATGCTTCCTCTTGCATAGTCTGTTCTGACGGACCTCTTCAGAAAGGTATTCTGGAGAGGTTTCAGAAGAGAGGGGTTCACCCAATGGGGCATCCTGAGCCATAGAGTTTCTGCGACTCTGTGGATGCAGTGGTGCCGAGACAGACACCGGTGCCTTTAGGAGAAGAATGTCTGAACCCAGGAGTGGACCTGTCTGTGGAGACAGCACTCTCCTCATCACTTCAAATGCCCCCCGCCCCTGATCTGAGGAAATTCCCAGCTCTGAAGAACCAGACAGCATCCCCGGAACCAAAGGGGTTGGCTCCGAGGCAGATGTAAGAGCCGAGCTCACCCAGCAACAAAGCCCCAAGAGGCAAGTTCGGATCCAACAACTGCACTTTCCGACTCTCCTCCCCAGACCCGACCAGAGAGCATTGGCTGATAGACTCCTCGAGTTCAGATGGAACCGAGGATGTCAGAGCAGTAGTCAGATCCGAAGATCCTGGGACATGTCTCGGCTCTGACGGTTTCACTACAATCAGTTCCAGACATTCTGGCTCTCAGGTCCAAGATCAGATTGGAGGAGGAATTGATGGTGAAAGGGTAGGCTTGGTCGGTTCCAAAGCCCTCTGGGTTGGATCTGACAACAGTCTGGTGAGCACCGGTGTCTTTAACAGCCTCCACACCACGCGATCCACATCATCATCAGAGAGGCTCTTGGAGGATCAAGAGGAGGGAGCAGGAGATCTAGAGGACTGCAATAAAGGAGATCTAAAAGTGAGGGATACCGGTTCCAATTCCAGGGACCAGCTCCACTAATGGATTTCCAGCGGCACTGACACAGAAGGAGCCAAGGTAGCAGATTCTTGGGCCTGACAGCCTTCAGGTCCTGAGCTGAAATTTTAGATAACTTTTTTGATGGTTCCAACTGAGCACTCGAAAAAGAGGATCTTTTCTCTGACTTGTCAGACTTAGAAGAAGGGGATTTGGCCAGTTTTGAAGTAGCCTGACCTTCTTCTATTGCTTCAGCAAAAAGGGTCTTCAACAAGCCTCTCGAAATGAGTTTATTTTTTCTTTCCAGTAAAACTCTGTGGCTAAAGGAGTGACAAATGGCTCAGGATTCCTGCAGGTGAATTGCTCCAAGACAGTACACACAAATTGTGTGTCCTTCAGTCAGCGACATCTTCTGATTACACTTTACACATTTTTTGAACCCAGAGGGGTTAGTTTCTTTAGGATCCTTAGACATTATGACAGTAAACAATAAAGCAGCTAATAACTACAGAAAAAATATGTGTGTGTGTGTGTGTGTGTGTGTGTGTGTGTGTGTGTGTGTGTGTGTGTATATATATATATATATATATATATATATATATATATATATATATATATATATATATATACATATAGGATCCCTATTTAATTTTGAAATACTGAAACCCCGAATTTCAGTATTTCGAAATTAAAATACCGAAGTCTTGAAATACCGGTAAACCAGAAGAGCGAAATTCCAAATCCCGAAGTACGGAGATTTTGAATTAGCGCTTCTGGTGTTGTGGTGTGTGAATGGTAAGATGCGAGTTTGGGTATGTATGTAGGTGTATGTCTGTTGGTTAGGGGCTTTAGCGTCTGTCAGTGTGTGTTTTGACTGTGATGTGTGTGTGTGAGGGTGTGTACAATGTGTGGGAGTGAGTTGCTTGTGTGTGTCTGATTGTGCGATGTCAGAGTTAGGATATATAAGTAGGGGGGTGCAGAGGGGCTTACCCCCCTACTTATCTGTAGTGTAGGATGTTATATTTGAGTTGGGGGATTGTGTGTATGTGTTTGTTTGTGCTGTATCTGTAGTGTAGCATCAGGATTTTGAATTTCACGGTTTTAGGGTTTCGGTGTCTTCGGCTATGTAATTTCGAAATACTGAAATTCGGGATTTCAGTATTTCGAAATTACACAGTGTCTATATATATATATATATATATATATATATATATATATATATATATACACACACACAAATATATACACACACATATATATATATATATATATATATATATATATATATATATATATATATATATATACTAGCACTACTACTTTTTTTTTTTTTTTTTAAACAACAAGAACAATAATGAACACTCAGGAAAAAGCTCTCTAATTTAAAGACAGTTCTCTAAATTAAACAAATCTGCCTAAAGCTAAGGAAAAAGAAGAAAAAGGGGGAATGAAAGCCCTCTAACTAAAACGGGCTTTAAAGCCAGAATAGTGGAAAAAAGGCCTTGCGAGAAAGAAGATGGCCCAAGAGCAACAATTAGCTCAGAAGAGAAACAAAGTACACACAATTCACTCAGTAATATTAACTGTAATAAAATAATATAAAGAAACTATCAATTCTGACAAAAGGTAGAGAGAAAAAAATTCTACTTAGCCAGAGCCAGTAGGAAGAGCACCCGATCTTGTTTATCAACAAGAAAAAAGAAGACAGGAACAAACACGGAGCTGAGAGCACACTGTAAAAGCAAAGGAACCACAGTAGGTAATCCACGATGAATATTTATTAAAAAACAGATCCACAAAGCTTTCGTCTCTGCGCACTTAGGAACTTCATCAGAATAAAGCAATTCCTGCAATAAATCAAATTTAAATAATCAAATTAGTCACAAGGTCATAAAAACATGCCCCCCTCCCCTTTATTTACATATTTAATAAATAAGCACAACATAAACATAAAAGACATATTAAATATGAACATTTGAAACAAGGATATAATAATTTAAGGTTGATTAAAGACAAGGAACTTAAAGTTTTTAAATCAGAAGGCTATAGGAAACCTACATACTCAAGTAGTTTCCTACATTTTAACAGCTCTCACCCTTTCAAACAAAAGAAGGCCATGATTAAATATGTGAGGGCTGCTCAAATGGTTTCTAGTTTTGAAAGGTTCCTAGATGAATGCGATGTCCTGAAAGAGATGTTTATGAAGAGAGGTTACCCTTGCAACTTAATAAATGAAGTCATGACGGAAGCTGTAAATAAAAGAGAAAAGGGGTTCTATAAACCCTTACTACATCAAGAGGTACTGGACACTTATTTAGGGAGTTATAGCATTAACCCTTTTTCCTTAGATTATAATATTAATTCTCAGTCTGAAGAAATTTTAAATATATTGGAACCTGAGGAGAGAAATTTTGCTAGTGCCTTTGTGACAATTTTTAATGATTGCAGCAGAAATGTTGCTGACATTCTATTTACAAACTGGAGTGCACTTATTATGGGGAAAGGGTCTATATTACAACAGCGAAGAGGAGTTTAATCAAATGCCTCTTTGCCGACACATATAGAGCGAACGCACTAAAGTGCGAGCACTCAGAATACCGATTTCTTTCCCTGGGAAATAAATTGGTAGTACTAACACACAAACACACACACTTTCAAACATTACACACACCCCCCCTAACTAAATATACCAACTCTGAGATCACACTACACTGGGGAAAGGGGCAAACACACAGGGAAGGCCAAGCGATTTCTTTCCCAGGGAAAGAAATCACTTTTCTGAGCGTTCACGCTTCAGTGCATTCGCTCTGTATGTGTCGGCGAAGAGGCGTTCGATTAAATGCCTCTTCGCTGTTGTAATATAGACCCGAATAAAGACACTAGGAATATTGTAGGTGATGCCCCTGTTATTGTATATAAAAAGGGTAGGACTATAAAGAACTTGTTAGAACAAGTACAATCTAAAATCTCAGAATGGGTCTATGAAGAAATGTGGTATGTGCAATTATTGTACTTATATCGAGGAGGGCTGCATATTTAGTATAAATAATATTACTATAAAAATAAAGAAAAAATGCACATGTAATTCAGAGAAAGTTGTTTACTCACAATTTGCACAAAATGCTCTTGCTTTTATATGGGGAAAACGGACAGAAAATTAAAGAATTGGTTCTATGAACACATAAGAGACATAAAGAACAAAAAGGAGACCAATGCCCTGGCCAGACATAATATGGAATTCTCAGATCATATGGTTAAATTTATGATACTAGAAGTAATTATGCCAGATGCAAGGGGAGGCCCTGGAGCTCTGATTTTAGAAAAACAAGAAGCCCTTTGGCAATTAAAACTGAATGCTTTGCAATGGCCAGGCCTTAATGATTCATTTTCAATTGCATGTTTCTTAAAATTAAAAGCATTAGAGAGATGATTTTAAATAGTTTTATATAATTAAATTATTATATCCTTGTTTCAAAAGTTCATATTTAATATGACTTTTATATTTATGTTGTGCTTATTTATTAAATATGCTAATAAAGCGGAAGAGGGGGGGGCGTGCTTTTATGACCTAATGACTTACTTGATTATTTAAATCTGATTTATTGCAGGAATTGCTTCATTCTGATGAAGTTCATGATTGTGCAGGGGACAAAAGCTTTGTGGATCCGTTTTTTAATAAATATTCTTTGTGGATTACCTACTGTGTTTCTTTTGCTTTTACAGTGTGTTCTTAGCTCCGTGTTTGTGCCTGTTTCTTTTTTGCTGTGGTTTTTAGTGCTGTTTATTTGCTTGTTTGATGGCTTCTGGCACAGTGGAGAGAGAATCACTGTTGCTTTTTAGCCAAACTTTGGCAGAGCTGAATAGCACACTTGGTACTTTGACTTAGCGACTGGATGTTTTAGAACGTAAGCATTTGGACTTGAATTCTCACCTCACTTCCTTGGTTGAACAGGAAGTACACACCCCTGGGTCTCAAGCAAGTAATGGAGTGCAACGGCTCATTTTTGAGCATGATGTTGGTTTGGAGTCCAGTCCAGCAATTACACCTGAACAAAGAGTAGCCAATGGCACCAGTAATCGCAATAGTAACAACGATCGTGAGAGCGGATGTATTTGCAGCTCTGCATCAAGGAGAGAAGCCATAAACATGTGTGAATGGCTTCGGATAGACCCCATTCTGTCTGACTCTAATGAAACAAGATCTATAAGTGACAACACAAATTTGATTCTCTGCTTCTGAAAATCAAAAAACTACAAATAGACAACATATACTATAAGGAATGTGCATGCCTAAAAATTGTACAAAAAGGACTTTGGATGTGGTGTTTTCCTACAGGCTTGGTCTTTAGCTAACCTTTTCACAAAGAACTGTTGTGTATGTTTGATCACCATGGCTTTGAATATATGGAGCTGGTTATCAAGCACAACCAAGCTGACATTGTTCTGTTAAGCAAAGAAGCAGAAGACTTAGAATTATTACTAGGGATGCATTACATGCACAGAATTCATTTGAGTACAATCGTATTTTTAAGAGCATTGAAAATCAGTTGGAGGTTATAAAAACTTGGAATTTGAAAAAAAATGATAGAGATAGGGCTGATTATGGTAATAACTCTGCTTATCCCCCACCTCCCAGGTCCCAAGAATGGGAAATTAGGAATTATCCTGTAGTAGTTGAAAACAACCACAACTTTTTTTAGAGCAACAAGAAGAATTCCCCATACTGAGACAATCAGAACATCTCAAATCCAGGAACAGCCAGGGTCAAACTCTGCAGGAAGACCCCCAGTCGAATTGGGGAGGGAGAGGCAATTATTACCATAAAAGGGGGAACATGAGAGGGAATTACAGGAGGAGGACTCCAGCCTGGAAATAACACCCAGGCCCTTCCCCATGATTCTTAAAAATATAACTAAAGATTTTAAAGTGTTCAATTACTCTGATGTTACGGTGGATCAGCATTTGTGTCATATTTTTTCAAGAGGTCTTTCATTTGTACCTGAACAAACATTAAATGTAAGCGAAACAATTGTTGACCTGAAACTTTATGTTAGAAAGCTGAATTTAAATTTGTTTTTCCACAATGTTGAATACACACAGAAACCCCTATGTGTATCTAGTACATATAATCCACCATTGCATCCATCTTTTCAGTTATTTGAGAACCTCTGTGAGATTGACCTTCGTAGTTTAGGCAAACACCATTCTCAACATTTACCCCGTAACTTATCTAGGGATGAAGGCTCGACACAGTAAAAACTCCACTGCCAATCATGAGCGGACGGTGATCCACTGTGGCGACCCCTAACCGGGAAAAGCCGAAAGAAGAAGAAGAAGTACAAAATAATGAAACAATTAGAGTTCTGAAACCAGATAAGGGAGGGTGGGATAGCCATTATGAATATGGAGCTTTATAATACAAAGATGAGAATTTTACTACAAAGTAACTAATATAAAAATGTTTACTTAAATGAATTCAATGGCGCTTTAAGAAAAATAAAACAAGAAATAAATGATTTATTTATAGAAAGAAGTATTTCTATTGATGAACTGAATTTCATGACAGTTGCCCACCTGAAAGTAGCCCATATGTTTGGTTTTCCTAAACTGCATAAGAACATAGAGGACCCCCCCCCCATGAGACCCACTGTAGATGCTCATAGGTCAATAACCCAACCTATAGCAAAATTCCTGGATATCAGACTTAAAGGATACTTAGTAGAAGAAACTAATTTGTGCAAAAATTCATGGGATTTCCTTAAGAGGATGAATGCATTAGATAATAATGAAAATGGTTACTTCATTACCATTGATGTTAAAGATCTTTATATGGTCATACCTAACAGTATTGGCCTTGAATGGTTTTGTGAGTACCAGTTGGATAAGGGAGTACCACAACCTACTATTAATACTCTTGAACATCTGCTGAGTATAGTGCTGTGTAATAATTTTATTCACTTTGATAAGGTATATTTTCTGCAAAGTGAGGGCATCTCGATGGGTTCAGCATGTGGGGGGATGTATGCAAATATAGTCATGTTACAGTGGGAAAGGAAGGTTTTTATCTCTGTCACCATTCCTTTCACACTGTACATGCTATATGAGGTTATTGGATAGCATCTTTATTTTTTGGAAGGGTTCGGGTGAGATTATACCCGAGTTTCTTGATTATTTGAATAATTCTACCACCTTTCTAAAATTTACACATAATATGAATAAAGATGAGATTTCTTACTTGGATGTAAGGTTGATTAAAGACAAGGAACTTAAAGTTTTTAAATCAGAAATATATAGGAAACATACATATTCAAATAGTTTCCTACATTTTAACAGCTCTCACCCTTTCAAACAAAAGAAGGCCGTGATTAAAGGCCAATATGTGAGGGCTGCTCGAATGGTTTCTAGTTATGAAAGGTTCCTAGATGAATATGATGTCCTGAAATAGATGTTTATGATGAGAGATTACCCTTGCAACTTAATAAATGAAGTCATGACGGAAGTTGCGAATAAAAGAGAAAAGGGGTTCTATAAACTATTACTACATCAAGGGGTAGTGGACACTTATTTAGGGAGTTATAGCATTAACCCTATTTCCTTAGATTATAATATTAATTCACAGTTAAATGTACTGGAACCTGAGGAGAGAAATTTTGCTACTGCCTTTGTGACAATTTTTAATAATTGCAGCAGAAATGTTGCTGACATTCTGTTTAAAAACTGGAGTGTACTTATTATGAATAAAGACAGTAGGAATATTGTAGGTGATGCCCCTGTTATTGTATATAAAAAGGGCAGGACTATAAAAGGACTGTTAGAACAAGTACCATGTAAATCTCAGAATGGGTCTATGAAGAAATGTGGTATGTGCAATTATTGTACTTATATCGAGGAGGGCTGCATATTTAGTATAAATAATATTACTATAAAAATGAAGAAAAAATGCACATGTAATTCAGAGAAAGTTGTTTACTGCGCAATATGCACAAAATGCTCTTGTTTTTATGTGGGGAAAATGGAGAGAAAATTAAAGAATTGGATCTACAAACACATAAGAGACATAAAGAACAAAAAGGAGACCAATGCTTTAGCAAAACATAATATGGAATTATCAGATCATATGTTTAAATTTATGATACTAGAAGTAATTATGCCAGATGCAAGGGGAGGCCCTTTGGCAATTAAAACTGAATGCTTTGCAATGGCCAGGCCTTAATGACTAATTTTGAATTGCATGTTTCTTAAAATTAAAAACATTACAGAAATGATTTTAAATGATTTTATATAATTAGAATAAATTATTATATCCTTGTTTCAAATGTTCATATTTAATGTGTTTTTTATATTTATGTTGTGCTTATTTATTAAATATGTAAATATAGGGGAAGAGGGTGGCTTGTTTTATGACCTTGTGACTAATTTGATTATTTAAATTTGATTTACTGCAGGAATTGCTTTATTGATTGTGCAAGGATGAAAGCTTTGTGGATCCATTTTTTTAATAAATATTCTTTGTGGATTACCTAATGTGGTTCCTTTGCTTTTACAGTGTGTTCTCAGCTCTGTGTTTGTGTCTGTTTTCTTTTTTGCTGTGGTTTTTGGTATTGTTTATTTGCTTGTTTATCGGCAGATCTGGGCAGCTTTCTCATAGCATGATGGGATAGGGTTTTTCAGCCACAAGCTAATAGAAGACATTGGGCTTTTCTATAAGGCAGAGTCGGAACCGAGGATCGGTTCCAAACCCCAACCAGTTAAGAATGAAGGCGAGATAGGACATCACATCCGCAAATTTTATGAGGAACAGATCAAAATTATGAAGCAAAAATCTGGACACTCAGTGGAAATCTAGACAGTTGAGAGATATTATTGTCAACTCCACCACTCTGGCACCAAATTCCCTCAAGAATTTTGTTTATATCAATTTTCTTAAAACAATGCATCTGAGTTTTAACTCCAACTTTGATCCAACTCTAATTTTGTAAGAAATCAATTTCCCTTTTCAACCTTTTCCACATATATTTAACTTGTTCTCTTACTACCTCTGAAAATACAAAGTATGTTGACATGAAGTATATACACTACCATTTTTCTGATTCCTATTAGTGACATTTTCCAACCCCTTTTCTAATTCTGTTTTTTGATATCCTTTGTTGCAAAACTTGAAAAAAAGTTTCTTTCATTTCCCTTTCCATTTCTATTGAGTCATTGCATAACCTTTTTACCCTGAGAAATTCTCCATATGAAATAGACTCCATAGTGTGTGGGGGGTGACAACTACCCATGTAAAACAAAATTTGCTTCTAAACATTTTCTCTGTATTTTTGTTTTAAGAAAAGTGCCCTTTCTGCCTCTTATACTTACATTTAAATAATGAACTTCATCCCCCATTTGTAACCCATAAAATCTAACCCCTACTTCATTATCATGCAGTTTGTCAGTAAATGCTCTGACTTGATTTTGTCCACCTTCACATATGAAAATCAAGTCATCTATAAATCTATAATATTTGACTACATGCCTTTTATAGAATTCACTAGTACAGATGTACTGACTTTCAAAGTGTCCCATAAATATATTTGCGTAAGTTGGGGCAAATGCTGCCCCCATGGCTGTCCATTGTAACTGTCTAAATAGACAGCCATTGAACTCGTATTGTTGTTCAAACACATCAAAATCAAATCTCTCACATACTGCATCACTGAAGCTTCCCCCAGAAAAAAAATATATAGCTGTAATTCCATCTTGATGTTTAATGTTGGTATATAAACTAACCACATCAATTACAACAAAATACATTTTTTCTGTCCATCTGAGTTCCTTGATTTTGTTCAGGAAATCAAAAACATATTTTATATAAGATGGCAATTTCTTCACAGTAGGCAACAATAATTGCTGCAAAAAAACATGCTATGTTATATAAAAAATAACTACAAGCTGAAACTATGGGTTGACCTGGAGGGTTGACCATATCTTTGTGTATCTTTGGGACACAAACAAAATTGAGCCATTGTTGATTTTTAATCCTAAATTTCTGTTGTACAGCTTCTTGTGATATATTTAAAATCTGTCCCTATTTGTACCCCCATAATTTTAGGGTTTGTCCAGATTTTTTGCTCCAAGAGGTTGAGAGGTATCCCCACCAAGAAGCAGAAAGCTGATAAAAGTACATGGTTTACCATTAGCAGGGATATTCTGAAGGGTATAGCTAAAATAATACAACAAAACTTTTTTTTTATAAATGCGATAAAGTTTAAGCACAGATGCATGGGTGTGCCCATTGACTAGCTACTCTTAGTCCAGCTTAAACAGCACAAGAAGTTAAATAGCAAGAGACATCCAACATAAGCAGTATTGCAATAGTGTAGTGGTTAGAGTATATGCTTTGTGAAAAGCAATTCCTGGTTCGAACCCCAGTGTGATTTTAAATGTGACAGCAGTGCATAAACAATTTTTTTGTATTACCTACTAAATAACATATATTTGTTAACCGGAGTGCTGCATTAGGTCTAGATGTGAGGTGTTAGTGTAATAAAGTTATGAAATCCAGATATAAACACAACTGGCCCATACAGTACAGTCACACATGAATAAATCTAATGAAAGCACATTGGGATATGTCAGGGAAAGTAAACACATTTATAATATGTAATGAATGATGAATCAATGCCATACAGCAGATAGTCTATAAAATGAAAAATAAGCAATGCTAAGCAATGCACAGCTCTGCTTACCAGGTGCAAGCATAGTGTAAATATGACTGCTAAGCAATGAGTAGCCTAGCTAAGTGGATTTTACCATTGGTAAGCAGTGCTGAACCTGTCCCTTTAAGCAATGCCAACCTTAGCTAAGCAGGTTTGCCCGTAGCTTAGCTTAGCTCAGCATATTCAAAACTGTCCAATCAAGGCAAAGGGCACTGGAAAATCGGCCGTATTTAAACCCCACAGGCAGGAATACAGATCATAACTGGTTGCAGCTTCCCACTGTAGGCAGCATGGCTGGAGTCAAACAGGGATTGCGCTTCCAGATGCAGCACTGGGGCATCCAGGAGTCCAAGGTCATGGTAGGACTCCTGGTAAAAAAAAATGATGAGAGACTGCTGCAGGGCCAGTACCAAGGCTCCCAGTATAAAGTGGAAGCCTGGGACCACCTCGCCCGTGACCTCACCAATGCCACTGGTATCCCTTGGACTGGTGAACAGGTCAGGCACCACTATGCTGACCTGAAATGGAGGAAGAGGGAGCTCTCGGACCAGTGGAGCCAAGAATCAAGGCAGAGAGGTGATGTCCAAGCAGTGTGTAAGTACCCATGCCAGTAACTGTTTTAATAATGTCCAGCCTGTGTGTATGATAGATAGGTATGGCTAAATATTTCTCTATTTCCCTTACAGCTGCAGCTGAGTGGGCTGTGAATCAGGAAGCCCATGTGAGGAGGCTGCATCATGTGGCTGGTGAGCAACAATCCTGCTTGTAGCAGTCATACCAAATAAACATATAAGTAGTAAAAAGTCAGCTGCTAGTATAAAAACTGTTTTGTGCATGGATTGTACTGAATAAACCAGACAATATGACAGCAATAGTCCCATATAGGACATATTTAAATAAAAAATGTAACTTCCTGGCAATAACACTCTAAATCCTGGACTGGTTGTGTTTACTCTGGTATCATATGGCATTTTTAGTGTTGCATTCTCTGAATAGTAATGCTGCATTAACTTTTAGTTATGTACTTACCATAACTTCGGATGTATGGGATCCATCTCGCCTACATTCACAACATATGGGTTCGGAGCCGATCCATCGGCTCCGACTCGGCAACTAATACACTAGCACGAATTCTCTCATTGGCTGGGCTACTCCCTATCCCAGGATGCACTACACCTGCTTCCCCAGATCTTGTTTGTTCGCTTTCATACACCCATGCAAACACAGAAAAACTAGTAGTCACTATAACCAACTAAAGTTCTTCAAGAAAGATCTCCAAGAAAAAAGAGACTACAGCTCCTCTAAATCCGAATGGAAGGGGGAAGGAGGGTGGGTACTTATGAATGTAGGCGAGATGGATCCCATTCATCCGAAGTTATGGTAAGTACATAACTAAAAGATGTAATGGGATCCTATCTCTACATTCACAACATATGGGACAGCGTCCTAGCACCTACATCCCGGTGGCTCATTGGAACACACTCCTGAGAACTGTGGAACCAAAGGAAGCTCTGCCTCGAGAAACCACATCCAATTTGTAATGAGAAATGAAAGTGTGCGGAGAAGTCCAGGTTGCCGCAGCACAAATGTCATCTATTGATAACTTGGAGTGAAAAGCTACGAAGTAGCCATTGCCCTGGTAGAATGAGCCTTGACTGGAAAGGGAAGGTCTTTGTTAGCCTGTGAATAAATAAAAATGATACAATCTTTAATCCATTTAGATATGGAGGTTTTGTTACTGGTTGACCCAATTTGTTCACTGCAAAGGAAACAAACAATTGATTTGATTTCAGCGTTTGGCGGTTCTATTCAAATAAAAGCATGTTGTCTATGTCGTCCAATTGATGCAAAGTATATTCTGCGTTATTAGAGAATTCTGGGAAAAGACAGGGAGTTCTATAGTTTGTTGCATACAGAAAGAGGAGGCCACTTTTGGTATAAATGCAGGGTTTAATTTCAATGAAACTCTATGCTTGTGAAAAATCAAATAGGGAGGATCAGAACAAAGAGCTTGAAGTTCTGAAACTCGCCTAGCAGATGTTATGGCTACTAAAAGGCCGTTTTCCAAGACAGAAATTTTAAATCACAAGTAGCAGCTGGTTCGAAAGGACGGGCAGTTAGGGCAGCAAGAACCATATTCAAATCCCAAGGGGGACAGGATGAGATAAAGGAGGCCTAAGGAGCCAAGCCCCTTTAAGGAAAGCCTTACAAAGTTTGTGAGACATCAATGAAGGTTCAAATGAAGCATGAAAATTAGAGATCGCTAACTGAACCTTAATGGTAGAAACTGAAGAGCCCGACTGAAAAGGGAGGCCAGAAAATTCAGAACCTCCGATACTGGTGCAGTGAGAGGATCTATACCCGTCCTTGAGCCCAGAAGGCAAACCTTTTCCATTTACTGGAATAAAGTTTGATGGTGGAAGGTTTATGAGAAGAAGACAGTATGTGGACCACCTCCGGCGAAAGAGCATTGTCTCGGACTAAGGATGGAAGTGGAGTAACCATGCTGCCAACTTCAGGGACCTGAGAGACGGATGAAGCCGTCCTGACTGATGAGTCAACAGGTCTGGCACCGGATCCAGAAACCATGGACCTTCTATCGCATGCCTCTGTAGGAAAGGAAACCAAACTTGACGAGGCCAGTGCGGGGCAATCAAAATCATCTCGCTCTCCATGTAAATGGCCTTTTGTATCACCCTTGGTAGGAGGGGGAACGGAGGGAAGGCGTAGAGAAGACCGGGAGGCCAAATGTGAGTCAGAGCGTCCCTGGGAATCTGTCCCTGAGAAGGAAACAGTGTGAAGAACTTTCTGCATTTCGCATTGTGAGGGCTGGCAAACAGGTCGCAGCAAGGAAGACCCCATCTGTCGAAGATTTTCGCAGCTATACCCTGGTTGAGGGACCACTCGTGGGGTAAAAGAATGGTCCTGCTTAATCTGTCCGCAATCACATTGGACTTCCCCGGTATGTGCGTTGCCATTAGAAAGCGGTTGGTAGCTACCGCCCAGTGCCAAAGTCTCATGGCTTCTCTGCATAGTGGGTAAGACCTGGTTCCACCTTGCTTGTTTATGTACCACACCACCGACATGTTGTCGGATAGGATAATGTCGGGCCCTGTGGGAGAGCGTGATGGAGAGCTTGGAGTACCAATAGTACCGCTCTCATCTCCAGGACATTGATATGCAAATGCGTTTCCTGGATCTGCCATGTGCCTTGGACCGACCTGTCCAGGTAATGACCCCCACCCTACCTGGGAGGCATCCGTAGTCATAGTGGCAACGGACGTTGAGGTATAAAGGTCGCCCTGGTCGAAATTTGATTGGAGAAGCCACCAATGCAGATCTCGACGGCAACTTTCCGTGATTATGATTAAGTGGTTCAAGGAAGTTCCTGATAAGACCATTGAACCGACAGTAGCCATTGTAAAATTCGCATGTGAAGTCTGGCCAAGGGAACTAAAAGTATGGTCGACGCCATCGAGCCCAACAGTTGTAGGATCCGATGGGCGGGGCTCTTTGTAGGGGAGACAGGATTTGACTTGATCTTGTAAGACCTGAATTCTTGCTGCCGGTAAAAGGCGCATTCTTTTGTGTCTAAGTCTGCACCTATGAAAGTAATACGCTGAGATGGCTGTAGTACAGATTTTTGCACATTGCATGTGATCCCCAAGAGACGGCCCAAGGTGATCGTGGCTCTGAGCGCTTGGAGTAGTAGATGCTCGGAGGTGGCAGTAAGGAGCCAGTCGTCTAGATAAGGAAACACCTGGAATCCCAGACTTCTCAGGTGAGCAGTTACCACTGCCAGACACTTGGTGAACACCCTGGGGCTGTGGTGAGACCAAAGGGCAGTGCTCGAATTGGAAATGACTGACTCCGAGGCGGAAGCGTAAATGTCTCCTGGACTCTTGAGCTATGGGAATGTGATAGTAAGCGTCCTGGAGATCTATGGAGCACATCCATGCATCTCTTTCCAGCAAAGGAAGAATAGATTGAAGAGTGACCATTCGGAATTTGGACTTCTTTACGAAACGATTCAATGAACTGAGGTCCAAAATGGGCCTGAAGTCCCCTGTCTTTTTTGGTACCAAAAATAATTTTGAGTAAGTTCCTGATCCGATCTGATCGATGGGGACAGGCTGGATGGCTCTTTTTTTCTAGCAGCTTTGAAATCTCTAATGCTGCCTGATCCCGCTGACTGGGTGGTACGTCCGGGATTTCCCTTAAAAAAGGGGGGGGTTTGTTGAAGGGGATGATATATCCTCCGGTAATAATGCGAAGCACCCACTGATCGCTTGTTATGGATTCCCAAGCTTGTGGGTGCGCCGCAAAGCGACCCCCGACTGGCTCAGGAGTTGCACAGTCGGGCAACAACTCAGGAACGCTGGTTGTATGAAGAACCACGAAAGGAATCACGGTCTCCAGAGTTACGGGGGCCTCTGCCACCTCTGGGGCGTCTTCCAAAATCCCCTGCCTCTGGAGGGAATCACTGGGTGGAGTAGGGAAAGACTTCTGAGATTTTCTAAACCACATTTTCCCTCCTCTCCCAGCCTTGGGGTAAGGCCTAGAAGGAGCGGAAAATCGGGCCCCAACGGCAGTCAAAGTCTTGCCCTCCTGCTCGCACCGAGTTAGTGTGTCCTTCACCTTGGGTCCAAACAAAGATGACCCATCAAAGGGGCGTCGTGAAGGAAGACTTGAAGGCCTCATGCGAACACAAGCGTAACCAGGCTTGTCTCCTGAGGGCAACGCCTGTTCCGCTGCTCTACTCCCCTTGGCTGCATATGAAATGAGCCTCATGGACGAGTTAACAATAGAAAGAGGGTAGTCATCTGTGCGCCAACAGTCGGGGCCAGCGCCTCAGGTAGGTTACCAACAAGAGAGTCATTTAGCTCTTTGAGAAGATCCCTTTGGAGCCTCGTAAAATGACATAAGTAGTTCAGCGACCGTAAGGCAAAGGCCGCTGAAGAGAGGGTACGCTTCCCGTACCTACCCATGCTCCTAGAATCCTTATTAGGAGGATGAATAGACGTCGAAGCCTCTGCCACGTCCTGCTGTGTGGCAGAAGCCACCACCAAAGCATCTACAGGCACACCCTTTGTGAGAAACTCCTTCTGGGGGGGGGGGGCTGACAAAAATATATTGGGCCTCGCAGGCACCGGTTCCACAGAATCAGGGTGTTCCCACGCTTGAGAAACTAAATCAAGGAGTTCATCAAGGGCGGAGACACCCAGGAGGCGGAAGGCTGGGCCCCAAAGGCCTTGAGGAAGACTGACTCCTCAGCTGAAGGGGTTTTGGCTTGCCAGTCACCTCTCTGTCTCAGAATCTCCAAGATATCTGAGAAGGAGATATCATCCGAAGATGATTTGGGGACCCTTCTGCGTCATCGAGGTCAGTATCCGATGTAACAGACTCATCTTGGGAGTCTACGTGCTTCCTCTTACACAATTTCTTCCGTGGGGTTCGTCCGAAGCAGTTTCGGACGGACCACCCGAAGAAGGAACCCCGATGGGGGTATCCTCAGGCCCTGGGGCCCGCTGCCGGGGCTGCAACACAACAGAGGCACCAGTCTCCAAATCTAGGGACGGTGAGGTAGAATCTTGCTGAACCGGCAAAGGCATGGCCAGCGCTCCTCATGGCCTCAAAGGCCGGACCTCCAGAATCCAAGGAGGTCACTGGTCTAGAGGCCACGATGGCACTGGGAATTCCAGCAGCCGATGCTCCGAGAGGAAGACTAGGCACGAAGCACCCAGTCCCAAAGTGTTCCCTCGGGCCCGGCTGAAGAGGTCGCAGTACCAAACCCTGAACCGGAGGACAGGGTAGGAAGCACAGTCGGAACCGAGACCTCGAAGGGTCTCTGCTCCGACCGTATGGCTCGCTTTGCTCCACCACCACCGACTCCAACGGCTCCGAGGAGGTTGGAGGAGGAATCGAATGTGTTGGAGGGGATCGGCTCCGAAGCTAACTGTGCTGGAGCCGAGACCAATTTAGTAAACACTGGAGATTGGAATAGCCTCTGTAAAACCCTATCCAGGTCCGAATCTGAAAGTCTCGATGTTTTAGAGGAGGTAGTCAATCGAGAAGACTTTCCTCTCGGCTCCGAGAGAAGGGGACCGGCTCAAACGGCTCCAATGCTATCGCGCCGACTCCACCACCGCATGGACCACCATCGGCACCGAAGGAGCCTTCTTGAGCCGAGGGGAAGAGTCTGAGCTGCACACTTCCACCGGCTCGAAGCCATTGGAACCGATGGAGGTGATTCACCTCGATACTCCAACTTGCGGCTCCGAAGGCAATGGAGCCGAGGTAGGAGGTATCGAGGCAGACTCTTCGACCCTCGGCCCCGAAGTCAGTGGAGCCGAGGAGGAAGAGGTCAATTTTGTCTTTTTAGAAGTCGGCTCCGACGGACTTGTCGGAGCAGACGATCTTTTCTTTGGAAGCAACAGGAAGATCTAAGGCTTCCTCAAAAGAAGGCTTGATAAGCCCTTTCAATATTAATTTGTTCTTGCGTTCTTGAAGAACTCTAGATGAGAACGCATGACAGACGCTACAAGTCTCTTGTAGATGTTTCGGCCCCAAACAATAAACACATACTGAATGACTGTCTGTAATGGACATTTTATATTTGCACCGAGTGCATTTTTTAAAACCTGACTTTTGTTCCTTAGACATGATACAGGCCACAACAAGTACAAACTCTAAGGAAATACTACTCTACCACAACAAGTATAGCACTATACACAAAAAGCGCCAACTGAAAAGCGCGAGACACACTGGCGTGAGTACTGGTGAAATTTACCTCACAACAATTTAAACAAGTTAAACGGCCCAAAGCCCTCTAATTTAAACGGGCTTTGCCCGAAAAACAACTAACCAAAAGTTAATAAAAAACAATTAGCACTCAAAGGTAGGGCAAAGGCCCTCTAACTTAAACGGGCCTTGCCCGACTGAACAAATTAAATTTCTGGAAACAAGCACTCAACAAAAAACAATCAGAAATAGCAAGAAATAGCAAGAAATAGCTGTTAAAACAGCTGTTTGGTTAATATGGACAAAAATTCCCTAGGTCAAGGACCAATAAGGTAAAAATAACCACTTAGCTCCAGCCAAGTCGAGACCACGTCCAGCTTGTTAAGCGGCAAACGAGATCTGGGGAAGCAGGTGTAGTGCATCCTGGGATAGGGAGTAGCCCAGCCAATGAGAGACTTCGTGCTAGTGTATTAGTTGCCGAGTCGGAGCCGATGGATCGGCTCCGAACCCATATGTTGTGAATGTAGGCGAGATAGGATCCCATTACATCCACTGTTAGCCACACTGTGTTACATAATAAAAATGTCTAGGAATGTCTGTATAAGACTGTTGTAATTATAATGTCAGATTGTACAACCGAGAGAGACTTAGACAGAAAACAGTGAAGAGATAGAAAGCAATATCCAAATAGCATACTCTACTGTGACTTAAATTGTATTTTTAGCAGACACAGCCATGGTTCGAATCCTGGGAGTGGTAGTAAGGTGTATGCACAATCATACCTCAAATGTACAGATTTGTTCCAAATGTCCAGATAATTGGCTCATATTTTCTGCTTGTTACCCTGTCCCCCTGGCAAATCAGTGGGATGATCTCAGTATTTTAGGCAGCGAATAATGACATACATCTGATTTTCAGACCTGAAAAAACCTTCAGAAAATGTATATGAAAACAAACCTGTCACTCTAGCAACTCACCAAAGGTTTATGAGAGCAATATTCAAAATATGTCCCATTTCTATCCCCATGTTATCAAGCTATGAGCAGAGTGTGTGCATTAACAGATTGAGAGGTATGTGCATAATATTAACTCGGAATCTGTGAATATGTGCGGAAACAGTCAGGTAGTGTTAACAAACATTCCCTCCACAGGTCTATCAGATAAGAAAACTGTGCCTGCCAATAAAGACTGGATCCTGGACTGGTAATGTTTACTCTGGTATTGTATGGCTGACATGCAGCATTCAGAAAATCTGATTTCACAATAGTACTGTTGAATCAACCACTGTTTCTCACACTGTGCTACATAAAAATATGTCTAGGAATGTCTGTGTGAGACTGTTGTAATTCCAAGGTCAGACTGTTCAACCACGAGAGACTTAGACAGAAAACACTGAAGAGATAGACAGCAATATTCAAACACACACTCTGCTGACACTTAAATTGTGGTATTTTTATCAGATACAGCCATGGTTTGAATCCTGGGAGTGGTAGTAAGCTGTATGCATAATCAAACTACTCAACTGTACACATCCTTTCAGAATGCAAAGATAAATGGCTCATATTTTCTGCCTGGTCCCCTGTCCCTGTGGCAAATCAGTGGGATGATCTCAGATTTTGTAGTCAGTAAGTAATGACATACATTTGATTTTCAGACCTCAAAACCTTCAGAAAATATTTTTGAAAACAAATCCTGTCACTCTATCAGCACTCCAGGTTTATGACAGAAATATTCAAAATATGCCCCTAGTTGTACCCCCATGTTGTCAAGCTTTAACCAGAGTGTGTGCATTAAGAGATTGAGAGGTATGTGCATAATATTAACTCGGAATCTGGGAATACATGTAGAAACAGTCAGGTAGTGTTAACAAACATTCCCCCCACAGGTATACAGGGTAAGATATGTAGGATTTAAGCTATAAGACTTATAACAAGTATACACTTATTAACAAGTATACACTTGTTTACAAACATACCACTGGACAAACCAAGGCCATAGGGTAGTGTAATAATACCTCTACCTTAATGATTAGAGCAATGATCATTAAAGTTGTAAGAACTACAAGGACACATAAGTTAATTGACATCTCTCTCTCCCCCCACCATATCTGCAACAATAATCTAAATACACAAATCAATGGGTATGTTTACACCAAACATTCTGTTGGGACATATGTCCTATTGTTTAATAAATATTGAAATGTAGGAAAAGTGTAGGAAAACAGAGTAAAATCCGATCAGTATTAGTGTAATAAAACTTTTTAATCCACGCTTTCGTAACCAAACTTCTTCAGAATAAAATACACAGACTCAACCTCACATTTAAAAACAGTATTGATGTGTCTCTACACCAATGAACACATCTTACCAATTAAACAATTAATCAATAAAATTTTCAAAATTCAGGAAGTCGTTTCCTTATATAGACTTTGCGGTCTTTCAAAAAACATTTAATGATGGCAGCGTAATTTATACCAGGTTTTTTATCTGAATTTAATCTAATTTGCCATAAAGCCTCTTTTTGTTCAAGATTTGTTTTGAAGTTACCACCCCTAAAATCATGAGTCCCTTGCTCTAACAGAGAAAACCAATTTTTTTTGTATTCAGGACAAGTGATAGTATGCTTATAAAAAGCATTTGTTTTATCTTGTTTTCTGATGTTGTAATAGTGTTCTTTTATTGTAACACTTAGAGCTCTTGTAGTCATACCAACATAGAAAGCACAATGTGCACACATACCAATGTATGCAACTCCTTTGCTCTTACAGTTAAAATACCCAGGAATTTTTTGGGTGTAAGGGAGATGTTCCAAATCAACTAAAGGACCTTCAGAGATGTATCTACATATGTTACAATTCCCTCACTTGTACATTCCCCATCCTTTCTGTGTGATGTTAGAAAAATTTACAAACTTGTTTCTCTCTCTTTATAAAATGTTTTTTAAGTTGTTTTGGTTTTTATACACAAACTTAGGCTGAGTCCCCACAATAGGTTGCAAATCCTTATTTCCTTCTAGGATTTTCCAATTATCAGAAATAATATTTCTAATAATGCCACTGCCTAAAGTCATAGCCAAATAAAAATAAATGTCAACATCTGATTTGTTCCTATCGTGAGTCTGTTTGGTGTTAGTATTGGAAAACCCATGTTTGAGGATAGCTGGAAAAAGACTATCCCTTTTCTGTATTACATATTCAGCCTGCCCCTTCAAAAGGGTCTCACTATACCCTATTTCAACAAATGGGGTAGTAATGAATTCAACCTCCCTCAAAAAATCACCCATTTCACTTGTCATTCGACTAGCTCTTATGAGCTGTCTTTTTGGGATGTTGTCCTTCATATAACGTGGGTGAAGACAAGTATAATGCAAATAGCTGTTGGTAAAGGTTTCTTTCCTGAAAATCCTACTAACTAGCTTATAGAGTCCAACATCCCATTACAAAATCAAGTCTAGAAAGTGGACTTTTAATCCCACGTCCCCCAGGACAAACTTTAAATATCCTGATCTAGAATTAAAGGTATTAACAAAACTTTGTACTTTTTGTACATCCCCTACCATGATAAAAACAAATCATCTATAATTCTCTTGAAAAATGTAATCTGAAATTCAGTAAGTAATGGTTCCAATACAGTACGCTCCCGATAACCCATCATGATGTGCACAAAGGATGGGGCTGCAGGGGACCCCATAGCTACCCCCCCCGAATTTGTTTGCATATTTTTTTATTAAATACAAAAAAAAAATTGTTGTTTAATAAAACATCAATTAATTCGCAATAAAAATTGCTTTCCGAATTGTTAAATGTTGAAAATTCATTTAAATACTCTCTGACATGTTCCACTACTCCAGAATGGGGGATACAGGTGAAAAGAGAAACAAAATCAAGGCTAAACATTACTTCTGCAATAGGATCAAAAACTGACACTAAAATGTGTTTCCTAATGCTATTTAGAAAATCCCATGAATCTTTCAAGTATGAACTCATTTTGTGAACAACAGCATTTAACTTAAGAGTCCACTAATAACGAAATACCCTCTTTGATATAATTTGCGGAAGATACAATAGGTCTAAAAGGTGGACAGGTTACACTTTTATGTGTTTTGGAATTCTAAAGAAGGAACTTAGCTTCGGATTATCTATATGACAAAAATCATAGAGGTCCTTCTCTAAATTTCTGCTCATTAAACTCCCAAACAAGAAAGAACAGATGTTTCTGTAGCTTTTTGCTACTTCCACCATGTCAATAAGTCTATATTCCAAAATATTACTTAACATTTTCTCTATACAGGTGACATATTCCTCTTGGTTCATTAAAACTAAAGTACCCCCTTTGTCACTCTTCATTACTCTTATGCTACTATTTTCCTATATTTCTTTCAAAACTTTCTTTTCATCCTTAGATAAATTGTGATACATTTTTCTTTTGTTTGTCCCCTCCCTCATGGCATTCCTTATTTCACTTTCACAAGCAGATTCAAAAACTTTGATTGTATGCAATAGGTTAGGGTTATAACATGAAGGTTTCAGATATTTAGTTTTGTTATTAGTAATGTCTTTGAATACGTAATTCAAATTCAAATATTTTTTAAGACTTAACACAGTGTTTTCTATGTTTGCCCTTCTCGAAGGCACAACATTTAAGCCCAAATTCAAAACTTTTAAATGGTTCTCATTTAGAACAAAAGTACACAAATTTACATTTCAGATAAAACACCTTGTATAAATGACGCTGTCAACATTAAATGTTTTTTGAATGACCGCAGAGTCTATGTAAGGAAATGACTTCCTGAATTTTGAAATTTTATTGGTTAATTGTTGGTAAGATGTATTTACTGGTGTAGAGACACATTAATACTGTTTTTAAATGTGAGGTTGAGTCTGTGTATTTTATTCTGAAGACGTTTGGTTACGAAAGCGTGGATTAAAAAGTTTTATTACGCTAATACTGTGTGGATTTTATTCTGTTTTCCTGCACTTTTCAGTCTGGTTATTGGTTATTTGTTCATCCAGTAGCATTTTTTGCATTTTTGGTGTTGTGGTTCCTATGGCGGAAAGCAGAGGAGATTCGTTACTGGATGTAAGCATTCATCCTACCCCAGGTGAAGGTGGACAGAATGTTTTGGCTTCATTATTGAATACTATGAAAGATATTCAGCAGACCTTGCAACTGTTAATTCCAGAGAAGGTGAATACCATTCCGGTCTGGTCTAGTTCAGATGATGAAGTTGAATCCATAGTTAATTTTAATATACATCCTGTTGAACAAGGTAAAAACTTTGAAGCAGTTTTTAAAATTAAGACTTATGCTGATATTGCTTCAGTACTGAACACTAAATCTGACCCCTTTTCATCTTCTGAAAAGCCTATTAACAGTGTGGATTTGAACACTTACAGAGACACTTACAGAGACATGTGTGACACTTTAGGTAGATTATTAAAGAAATATGGAAAACAAATATTTCTTGCATTGCATTGAGTTGGGCATGGTCTCTAAGGGTCTGAGATTTTTTAAATGCCATAATGGAGTTGATAGCTCTGAAGAATTTTTTGTCACACTAAAAGATTTCTTCAATAATGCAGGTCTTAAGTTTTTGAAGCTGCTCATAAATAACAAATGCAAAATCATGACCTGGTTAAGAGAAGAAATTTGCAAAATAGATGAAATCTTGCTTAAAGATTATCATAGCACGACTGGTGAACGGGTCAAGTACCACTCTTCCACTCGCCTTTTTCTGAATTACAGAAACATGAGTAAGTTGTAATAAGTCGTAAAAACCACAAACTAAAGTGAGATGCTCCTATGTATGAAAATGACACAGCATATGTTGAATTTTGTGTGTTCAATAAACACACAAATCAGGACAGAGCTAAGGTACAAAAAAAAAATCAGGCTAAATTTTCTCCTTTAAGAAATATACCAATGAAGTCCACACCTCCAGAAATAAGAACGTTCCTGTAATGTCTGACGTCAGGCCATTAAATAGGGAAGGAACTAATGTTTCTGTAACAGACACTGTGCAAGCAGGAACCTCAAGTGTTGGTAATGGATTGTCTGTTAATAACCCTACAATAATTAATGACAAAAATAATGGTGGGGCCAGAATTAAGACTTTTTTAGTAGAGGAGAAGGAGGGCAAGAGGCAGAAAATGTGCACTTTAAGGAGAAGAGAATGAACAGTGTCAAATTCTTCAACAGACATTTAAATAGGTATTCTGTACCAGTAAATAATGTTGTAAATTTGTCTACTTTTGAGGACCATTTAAAAGTTTTGAATATCGGCTTAAACTTTTTGCCTTCGAGAAGGGCAAACATAGCAAAGACTGTGTTAAGTCTTAAAAAATATACAAGGTCTTTGAATTTGAATTACATATTCAAAGACATTGCTAATAACAAAACTAACCATAACCTATTGCATACAAAGTTTTTGAATCTGCTTGTGAATGTGAAATAAGGAACGCAATGGATCCGGGGACAAACAAAAGAAAAATGTATCACAATTTATTTAAGGATGAAAAGAAAGCTTTGAAAGAAATACAGGAGAATAGTACCATAAGAGTAACATAGAGTGACAAAGGGGGTACCTTAGTTTTAATGAACCAAGAGGAATACGTCACCTGTACAGAGAAAATGTTAAGTAATATTTTAGAATATAGACTTGGAGTCTGTGTATTTTATTCTGAAGAAGTTTGGTTACGAAAGCGTGGATTAAAAAGTTTTATTATGCTAATTCTGTGTGGATTTTACTCTGTTTTCCTGCACTTTTCAGTCTGGTTATTGGTTATTTGTTCATCTAGGAGCATTTTTTTGCATTTTTAAATATTGAGATGTGTTTCTATTAATGTTCCATGTTGAAATACTATCATTGGTGGCCTGTTGCTATCAATGTAACCTGCATGCCGTTGTAATGGCCATGGTGGTTCCATATATGCATGTGTTCTGTTTGCTATGCAACTGTTCCAAATCTGGTGTTTTGGGTTAATTGGAATATATATGCATGCTGCTATAACTAATCCTGGATTGTGTTGACTATTACTAATCCACATATGTTTTAAAACTGCAACACCATAGCACGTTTGGGAGGGCTGGTCCCAGTGGACCCACTTTTCCCACCTCATCTGGTGATGTCACCAGGCTCCAGCATGTCTGGGACACACGCTGGGACCTCCTCGTCTGCTGGTCCTGCACCACCTTCAGGTAGAACCACCTCAGGGAATGGGGCTCACCCCCCTCCAAGAGCAGGTGCTGACAGGAAACTGTCACCCATAGATAGGTCTGGGACTTGAAGCATAGTGAGCTCCGCAGGGAGTTTGGAGATCTGCTATGCCAGCTTGAGGTGTGTGTGGCACATTTAGAGGGTCAGCCTACCCCTCGTACCCAGCCCCCAACACAGCCACCTTCAGGGCCATGAAGGTGCAGTGGTGACTGCTGATGGGTGGGGACCTCAGTCCCACTCTTTGCATTTGGGGGCTGATGGGCTTCTGATTTCCAAACACCCCTCCCCATCCAAGGTGTTTACCCCCAAATGTGTCATATACTGTCCCTGTATGCTGTGTTGTCTGTCTTGTCTGTCTTCCTACCCAACCTACCTCCCCAAATATACCTACTATCCTTCCCCAACATCCCACTCTCGCCTTAAAAAAAATAAAGGGCAATCTGTTCCCAAAAAAAATCTTGCCCCATACATAGCTGTCCATTTTGCACATGTGTCCACCGGACACATGTAATCTGGTCTAACTGGCTTCACAAAATATTGCTGTTGTCCTCACCCTCTCTCAGGGATTTGAGTGTCCAAACCTACCACCAAATTTAGTTTATAAGCACAGTTGTTGCTGTAATAGAAATGGACAGCTATGGACCTTCCCTACACCCGACCTGCACATCCCTAGCTACTATCCCTATTGTCTTTCCCTCTGCATGCCTCCTTTTTCACCACTTTTCTATCACCCTTTTTCTTTTCTTTTAAAAAAAAAATTAGCACTGGGTAAGCGGGAGTAAGCACTTTTAAGCAGTAGTAAGCGAGATTAAGCCTGTTTGCATGATGCTAAGCAATGCTTACACAGATTAAGCACTTTTAAGGCGGCCTGTAAGCATATTTAACCAGAAGTTAGCATTGCTTACCATCTCGCAAACCTGCACAAACCCGCTAACAACCGCTTAAAAGTGCCTTAGTCACTCTGTATCCAAGAGCCCTTGTCCTGCCCAGCAACAAAATAATCACTCCTTGCATGTCTCAAACCCAGGACCCTGCACACCATAACCACAGTGAATTACCACTACGCCATTTGAGCTGTACATAAATCTGATGTTTTCTCAAGCATATCATGCAGCACAGTCATTCAACAGTAGGTAAAATGTATTTATATATGTAGATATATATATATATATATATATATATATATATATATATATATATATATTATATATATACACACACATCTAGCTATATAGACATATAAATGTATATATGTAAACATACTTGTGTGTGTGTGTATATATATATATATATATATATATATATATATATATAGGTTCATAGGTAGGTACTAGGCTGTCGTCCAAGGGCCTACGTAAGCCTAGCCAACAAGGTTCAACAATGCCACCCAAGAAAGTTATTTTCCTGTGCCACTGTCGAGCTGAGACACAGAAGTGATCCCTGGGGTGCATTTCCTATTTCCCATCCACTCATCAAGATTTTTATTGCATTCGCACATTGGATCTACACTCTGAACCTCTCACTGCAAAACATCTAACCAAATGCACTGTTAATGGGGGAAAATGGGCCCAAATTAGGGATCTCTTGTAATTACTGCTATTTCCCCTTCCCCCACAGCTGAACAGATATGCCCTGCAACACAATAACCAGCACTTGCAAGTCTTGAACCCAGGACACTGCACAACACACCTACAGCAAGTTAACAGTAAGCCATCTTAACTGTAAGATGTTAGGATAATATCTGTAACATATCATACAGAACATTCAGTTTACCATAGCTGATGTACAATGTGGAAGCACTATTCCAATGGTACATATACACACACACACACACACACACAAATATATATATATATATATATATATATATATATATATGTGTATATATACACACACATATAAAGATATTACTACTTATAGATGTGTATAAGAAGAGTATACATATATATATATATATATATATATATATAGAGAGAGAGAGAGAGGTTGCACAGCATATCAAACAGCCACTATTTCTACATTTGCC